>NC_137620.1:51891100-51953600 GCF_963280865.1 Gymnoscopelus braueri | reverse complement strand
CCTAACCCTAACCCTAACCCTAACCCTAACCCTAACCCTAACCCTAACCCTAACCCTAACCCTAACCCTAACCCTAACCCTAACCCTAACCCTAACCCTAACCCTAACCCTAACCCTAACCTAACCCTAACCCTAACCCTAACCCTAACCCTAACCCTAACCCTAACCCTAACCCTAACCCTAACCCTAACCCTAACCTAACCCTAACCCTAACCCTAACCCTAACCCTAACCCTAACCCTAACCCTAACCCTAACCCTAACCCTAACCCTAACCCTAACCCTAACCCTAACCCTAACCCTAACCCTAACCCTAACCCTAACCCTAACCCTAACCCTAACCCTAACCCTAACCCTAACCCTAACCCTAACCCTAACCCTAACCCTAACCCTAACCCTAACCCTAACCCTAACCCTAACCCTAACCCTAACCCTAACCCTAACCCTAACCCTAACCCTAACCCTAACCCTAACCCTAACCCTAACCCTAACCCTAACCCTAACCCTAACCCTAACCCTAACCCTAACCCTAACCCTAACCCTAACCCTAACCCTAACCCTAACCCTAACCCTAACCCTAACCCTAACCCTAACCCTAACCCTAACCCTAACCCTAACCCTAACCCTAACCCTAACCCTAACCCTAACCCTAACCCTAACCCTAACCCTAACCCTAACCCTAACCCTAACCCTAACCCTAACCTAACCCTAACCCTAACCCTAACCCTAACCCTAACCCTAACCCTAACCCTAACCCTAACCCTAACCCTAACCCTAACCCTAACCCTAACCCTAACCCTAACCCTAACCCTAACCCTAACCCTAACCCTAACCCTAACCCTAACCCTAACCCTAACCCTAACCCTAACCCTAACCCTAACCCTAACCCTAACCCTAACCCTAACCCTAACCCTAACCCTAACCCTAACCCTAACCCTAACCCTAACCCTAACCCTAACCCTAACCCTAACCCTAACCCTAACCCTAACCCTAACCCTAACCCTAACCCTAACCCTAACCCTAACCCTAACCCTAACCCTAACCCTAACCCTAACCCTAACCCTAACCCTAACCCTAACCCTAACCCTAACCCTAACCCTAACCCTAACCCTAACCCTAACCCTAACCCTAACCCTAACCCTAACCCTAACCCTAACCCTAACCCTAACCCTAACCCTAACCCTAACCCTAACCCTAACCCTAACCCTAACCCTAACCCTAACCCTAACCCTAACCCTAACCCTAACCCTAACCCTAACCCTAACCCTAACCCTAACCCTAACCCTAACCCTAACCCTAACCCTAACCCTAACCCTAACCCTAACCCTAACCCTAACCCTAACCCTAACCCTAACCCTAACCCTAACCCTAACCCTAACCCTAACCCTAACCCTAACCCTAACCCTAACCCTAACCCTAACCCTAACCCTAACCCTAACCCTAACCCTAACCCTAACCCTAACCCTAACCCTAACCCTAACCCTAACCCTAACCCTAACCCTAACCCTAACCCTAACCCTAACCCTAACCCTAACCCTAACCCTAACCCTAACCCTAACCCTAACCCTAACCCTAACCCTAACCCTAACCCTAACCCTAACCCTAACCCTAACCCTAACCCTAACCCTAACCCTAACCCTAACCCTAACCCTAACCCTAACCCTAACCCTAACCCTAACCCTAACCCTAACCCTAACCCTAACCCTAACCCTAACCCTAACCCTAACCCTAACCCTAACCCTAACCCTAACCCTAACCCTAACCCTAACCCTAACCCTAACCCTAACCCTAACCCTAACCCTAACCCTAACCCTAACCCTAACCCTAACCCTAACCCTAACCCTAACCCTAACCCTAACCCTAACCCTAACCCTAACCCTAACCCTAACCCTAACCCTAACCCTAACCCTAACCCTAACCCTAACCCTAACCCTAACCCTAACCCTAACCCTAACCCTAACCCTAACCCTAACCCTAACCCTAACCCTAACCCTAACCCTAACCCTAACCCTAACCCTAACCCTAACCCTAACCCTAACCCTAACCCTAACCCTAACCCTAACCCTAACCCTAACCCTAACCCTAACCCTAACCCTAACCCTAACCCTAACCCTAACCCTAACCCTAACCCTAACCCTAACCCTAACCCTAACCCTAACCCTAACCCTAACCCTAACCCTAACCCTAACCCTAACCCTAACCCTAACCCTAACCCTAACCCTAACCCTAACCCTAACCCTAACCCTAACCCTAACCCTAACCCTAACCCTAACCCTAACCCTAACCCTAACCCTAACCCTAACCCTAACCCTAACCCCAACCCCAACCCCAACCCTAACCCTAACCCTAACCCTAACCCCAACCCTAACCCTAACCCTAACCCTAACCCTAACCCTAACCCCAACCCCAACCCTAACCCTAACCCTAACCCTAACCCTAACCCCAACCCCAACCCTAACCCTAACCCTAACCCTAACCCTAACCCTAACCCCAACCCTAACCCTAACCCTAACCCTAACCCTAACCCTAACCCTAACCCTAACCCTAACCCTAACCCTAACCCTAACCCTAACCCTAACCCTAACCCTAACCCTAACCCTAACCCTAACCCTAACCCTAACCCTAACCCTAACCCTAACCCTAACCCTAACCCTAACCCTAACCCTAACCCTAACCCTAACCCTAACCCTAACCCTAACCCTAACCCTAACCCTAACCCTAACCCTAACCCTAACCCTAACCCTAACCCTAACCCTAACCCTAACCCTAACCCTAACCCTAACCCTAACCCTAACCCTAACCCTAACCCTAACCCTAACCCTAACCCTAACCCTAACCCTAACCCTAACCCTAACCCTAACCCTAACCCTAACCCTAACCCTAACCCTAACCCTAACCCTAACCCTAACCCTAACCCTAACCCTAACCCTAACCCTAACCCTAACCCTAACCCTAACCCTAACCCTAACCCTAACCCTAACCCTAACCCTAACCCTAACCCTAACCCTAACCCTAACCCTAACCCTAACCCTAACCCTAACCCTAACCCTAACCCTAACCCTAACCCTAACCCTAACCCTAACCCTAACCCTAACCCTAACCCTAACCCTAACCCTAACCCTAACCCTAACCCTAACCCTAACCCTAACCCTAACCCTAAACCCTAACCCTAACCCTAACCCTAACCCTAACCCTAACCCTAACCCTAACCCTAACCCTAACCCTAACCCTAACCCTAACCCTAACCCACTAAGAGAACACAGAAAGAAAAGAAAAAACAAAAATCTCAAAGATTATTTAGTCCACAGCAGCCTTAAAAACACAAACACACCAACTAAGAGAACACCAGACTATTTTAAGATAACCCCAATGGTGTCCAACAGACAGACCAAGAGAGTCTTTGGCATCAAACAGAAAATACTAGCCAACACAAAGAACTGTGTCTACCTAATCACATGCGCCAAGTGCAACCTGCAATATGTAGGTGAAACAGGGAACAGTATCGCAACAAGATTGGCACAGCACAGATATAATATTAATAATGGCAAAAAGACACACTTAAGAGTAGTTCAACATTTCATATCACATGGAATAAAGGCATTAAAGGTATCTGGACTAGAAAACAACCCAAATTGGTCATTGGGACAAAGAAGATACCAGGAGAGAGAATGGATTAAAAGATTAAACACAACCTTTCCAGAGGGACTGAATATGACCCATTCTTAAAACCTAAATTATAACCCTACCTGAACTTTGAACCTAAAAATTAAACCTTAATAGAGGGTGATTTGAAATGAAAAATTAGTGGAACTCTTACAATTTAGACCTAGACCTAAAACCCTAACCCTAACCATAACCTGAGTAGAGGGTGAACATATAGGTAAAATCAAGGAGGGTGACCACTGGGTAAAATCAGTGGAACCATTGCAATTTAAAAGGAGGATAATTACTATGTTAAAATAGGAGGGGGTGATCATCAGGTAAAATCAAGGAGGGTAACCACTGGGTAAATTCAGTGGAACACTTACAACTTAGAAGGAGGGCAATTACTATGTTAAAAAAGGAGGGAGTGACCATCAAGTAAAAACAGTAGGTGAGAAACCAAAACATCTTTTCAAGGGACAAGGAGACCCATAAAAAGTCCCACCCACTAAACAGGTACTCCACACCCAGGGGTGACATCAAAGACCCTTGACATCAAGGCCCCACAGTAACAACAAACTGAACTGAGTGGATGCAAAATAGCTCAAATAAACTTAACTGCCTAAGGTTAAAATAAATAGAGGCTACTCAACATATTTAAATAGATAGAAGTTAAAATAGAGTTCAAACAAACATAACTAGTACAAATAAAGGAGATAAAGATAACTGAGATTTACAAATATAAGAAACAATAAACTAAAAGTAGACTAACTTAAGTCATTCTAAACAAAATTAAAAGTTACACGAAAGAACACATACAATTAAACCTAGAAAAATAAGGGATTAGAAGTTACAGTTAAACTTAGATGGCTAATTATAAAATAATTACAGTTAAACCCTTTTTGGTATGCAGCCGAATATAGAAAAGACTCAGGGAGCTGGACGTCCCTGCCATGCATAGCCCACAAGTAACTTACTCCCTAAAAAGAAGTTCAAAGTTGACTGTACTCTCAGTTGACAATTATTTAAACAGAACAAATCCTTAAAAACAGACTTTCTTTCAAATCAAAGATGGTGAATGCAAAAATTCCTTAAAACTGCTTTCTGATGTGAGGACGCCCTCACTGAGAGCTTTTTACTGAAGTCTTCTAAAAAACCCTACCTAACCCTAACCCTAACCCTAACCCTAACCCTAACCCTAACCCTAACCCTAACCCTAACCCTAACCCTAACCCTAACCCTAACCCTATGATTTGATTAAAAAAAAAAGGAAAAAAAAGGGGCGTGTCCATTACTTTCTCGGGCTGATTTGACCACTTTCCCGACATTTTAAAGATTCAGGAATAGCACCATTCAACTCAGCGCAAAAAAGTTAGTCAGAATAGCTATGATTTGATTAAAAAAATAAATAAAAAAAAAATAAAAAAGGGGGCGTGTCCATTACTTTCTCGGGCTGATTTGACAACTTTCCCGACATTTTAAAGATTCAGGAATAGCACCATTCAACTCAGCGCAAAAAAGTAAGTCAGAATAGCTATGATTTGATAAAAAAAAAAAAAAAAAAAAAAGGGGGCGTGTCCATGACTTTCTCGGGCTGATTTGACCACTTTCCCGACATTTTAAAGATTCAGGAATAGCACCATTCAACTCAGCGCAAAAAAGTAAGTCAGAATAGCTATGATTTGATAAAAAAAAAAAAAAAAAAAAAAAGGGGGCGTGTCCATGACTTTCTCAGGCTGATTTGACCACTTTCCCGACATTTTAAAGATTCAGGAATAGCACCATTCAACTCAGCGCAAAAAAGTAAGTCAGAATAGCTATGATTTGATTAAAAAAAAAAGGAAAAAAAAGGGGCGTGTCCATTACTTTCTCGGGCTGATTTGACCACTTTCCCGACATTTTAAAGATTCAGGAATAGCACCATTCAACTCAGCGCAAAAAAGTAAGTCAGAATAGCTATGATTTGATTAAAAAAAAAAAAAAAAAAAAGGGAGCGTGTCCATTACTTTCTCGGGCTGATTTGACCACTTTCCTGACATTTTAAAGATTCAGGAATAGCACCATTCGACTCAGCGCAAAAAAGTAAGTCAGAATAGCTATGATTTGATTTAAAAAAAAATAAAAAAAAAGTGGGCGTGTCCATGACTTTCTCGGGCTGATTTGACCACTTTCCCTACATTTTAAAGATTCAGGAATAGCACCATTCAACTCAGCGCAAAAAAGTAAGTCAGAATAGCTATGATTTGATTAAAAAAATAAAAAAAAAGGGGGCGTGTCCATGACTTTCTCGGGCTGATTTGACCACTTTCCCGACATTTTAAAGATTCAGGAATAGCACCATTCAACTCAGCGCAAAAAAGTTAGTCAGAATAGCTATGATTTGATTAAAAAAATAAATAAAAAAAAAATAAAAAAGGGGGCGTGTCCATTACTTTCTCGGGCTGATTTGACAACTTTCCCGACATTTTAAAGATTCAGGAATAGCACCATTCAACTCAGCGCAAAAAAGTAAGTCAGAATAGCTATGATTTGATAAAAAAAAAAAAAAAAAAAAAAGGGGGCGTGTCCATGACTTTCTCGGGCTGATTTGACCACTTTCCCGACATTTTAAAGATTCAGGAATAGCACCATTCAACTCAGCGCAAAAAAGTAAGTCAGAATAGCTATGATTTGATAAAAAAAAAAAAAAAAAAAAAAGGGGGCGTGTCCATGACTTTCTCAGGCTGATTTGACCACTTTCCCGACATTTTAAAGATTCAGGAATAGCACCATTCAACTCAGCGCAAAAAAGTAAGTCAGAATAGCTATGATTTGATTAAAAAAAAAAGGAAAAAAAAGGGGCGTGTCCATTACTTTCTCGGGCTGATTTGACCACTTTCCCGACATTTTAAAGATTCAGGAATAGCACCATTCAACTCAGCGCAAAAAAGTAAGTCAGAATAGCTATGATTTGATTAAAAAAAAAAAAAAAAAAAAGGGAGCGTGTCCATTACTTTCTCGGGCTGATTTGACCACTTTCCTGACATTTTAAAGATTCAGGAATAGCACCATTCGACTCAGCGCAAAAAAGTAAGTCAGAATAGCTATGATTTGATTTAAAAAAAAATAAAAAAAAAGTGGGCGTGTCCATGACTTTCTCGGGCTGATTTGACCACTTTCCCTACATTTTAAAGATTCAGGAATAGCACCATTCAACTCAGCGCAAAAAAGTAAGTCAGAATAGCTATGATTTGATTAAAAAAATAAAAAAAAAGGGGGCGTGTCCATGACTTTCTCGGGCTGATTTGACCACTTTCCCGACATTTTAAAGATTCAGGAATAGCACCATTCAACTCAGCGCAAAAAAGTAAGTCAGAATAGCTATGATTTGATTAAAAAAAAAAAAAAAAAAAAGGGAGCGTGTCCATTACTTTCTCGGGCTGATTTGACCACTTTCCTGACATTTTAAAGATTCAGGAATAGCACCATTCGACTCAGCGCAAAAAAGTAAGTCAGAATAGCTATGATTTGATTTAAAAAAAAAAAAAAAAAAAGTGGGCGTGTCCATGACTTTCTCGGGCTGATTTGACCACTTTCCCTACATTTTAAAGATTCAGGAATAGCACCATTCAACTCAGCGCAAAAAAGTAAGTCAGAATAGCTATGATTTGATTAAAAAAATAAAAAAAAAGGGGGCGTGTCCATGACTTTCTCGGGCTGATTTGACCACTTTCCCGACATTTTAAAGATTCAGGAATAGCACCATTCAACTCAGCGCAAAAAAAGTAAGTCAGAATAGCTATGATTTGATAAAAAAAAAAAAAAAGAAACAAAAAAAAAAGGGGGCATGTCCATGACTTTCTCGGGCTGATTTGACCACTTTCCCGACATTTTAAAGATTCAGGAATAGCACCATTCAACTCAGCGCAAAAAAGTAAGTCAGAATAGCTATGATTTGATAAAAAAAAAAAAAAAAAAAAAAAGGGGGCGTGTCCATGACTTTCTCAGGCTGATTTGACCACTTTCCCGACATTTTAAAGATTCAGGAATAGCACCATTCAACTCAGCGCAAAAAAGTAAGTCAGAATAGCTATGATTTGATTAAAAAAAAAAGGAAAAAAAAGGGGCGTGTCCATTACTTTCTCGGGCTGATTTGACCACTTTCCCGACATTTTAAAGATTCAGGAATAGCACCATTCAACTCAGCGCAAAAAAGTAAGTCAGAATAGCTATGATTTGATTAAAAAAAAAAAAAAAAAAAAGGGAGCGTGTCCATTACTTTCTCGGGCTGATTTGACCACTTTCCTGACATTTTAAAGATTCAGGAATAGCACCATTCGACTCAGCGCAAAAAAGTAAGTCAGAATAGCTATGATTTGATTTAAAAAAAAAAAAAAAAAAAGTGGGCGTGTCCATGACTTTCTCGGGCTGATTTGACCACTTTCCCTACATTTTAAAGATTCAAGAATAGCACCATTCAACTCAGCGCAAAAAAGTAAGTCAGAATAGCTATGATTTGATTAAAAAAATAAAAAAAAAGGGGGCGTGTCCATGACTTTCTCGGGCTGATTTGACCACTTTCCCGACATTTTAAAGATTCAGGAATAGCACCATTCAACTCAGCGCAAAAAAGTAAGTCAGAATAGCTATGATTTGATTAAAAAAAAAAAAAAAAAAAAGGGAGCGTGTCCATTACTTTCTCGGGCTGATTTGACCACTTTCCTGACATTTTAAAGATTCAGGAATAGCACCATTCGACTCAGCGCAAAAAAGTAAGTCAGAATAGCTATGATTTGATTTAAAAAAAAAAAAAAAAAAAGTGGGCGTGTCCATGACTTTCTCGGGCTGATTTGACCACTTTCCCTACATTTTAAAGATTCAGGAATAGCACCATTCAACTCAGCGCAAAAAAGTAAGTCAGAATAGCTATGATTTGATTAAAAAAATAAAAAAAAAGGGGGCGTGTCCATGACTTTCTCGGGCTGATTTGACCACTTTCCCGACATTTTAAAGATTCAGGAATAGCACCATTCAACTCAGCGCAAAAAAAGTAAGTCAGAATAGCTATGATTTGATAAAAAAAAAAAAAAAGAAACAAAAAAAAAAGGGGGCATGTCCATGACTTTCTCAGGCTGATTTGACCACTTTCCCGACATTTTAAAGATTCAGGAATAGCACCATTCAACTCAGCGCAAAAAAGTAAGTCAGAATAGCTATGATTTGATTAAAAAAAAAAGGAAAAAAAAGGGGCGCGTCCATTACTTTCTCGGGCTGATTTGACCACTTTCCCGACATTTTAAAGATTCAGGAATAGCACCATTCAACTCAGCGCAAAAAAGTAAGTCAGAATAGCTATGATTTGATTAAAAAAAAAAAAAAAAAAAAGGGAGCGTGTCCATTACTTTCTCGGGCTGATTTGACCACTTTCCTGACATTTTAAAGATTCAGGAATAGCACCATTCGACTCAGCGCAAAAAAGTAAGTCAGAATAGCTATGATTTGATTTAAAAAAAAAAAAAAAAAAAGTGGGCGTGTCCATGACTTTCTCGGGCTGATTTGACCACTTTCCCTACATTTTAAAGATTCAGGAATAGCACCATTCAACTCAGCGCAAAAAAGTAAGTCAGAATAGCTATGATTTGATTAAAAAAATAAAAAAAAAGGGGGCGTGTCCATGACTTTCTCGGGCTGATTTGACCACTTTCCCGACATTTTAAAGATTCAGGAATAGCACCATTCAACTCAGCGCAAAAAAAGTAAGTCAGAATAGCTATGATTTGATAAAAAAAAAAAAAAAGAAACAAAAAAAAAAGGGGGCATGTCCATGACTTTCTCAGGCTGATTTGACCACTTTCCCGACATTTTAAAGATTCAGGAATAGCACCATTCAACTCAGCGCAAAAAAGTAAGTCAGAATAGCTATGATTTGATCAAAAAAAAAAAAAAAAAAAGGGGGCGTGTCCATGACTTTCTCGGGCTGATTTGACCACTTTCCCGACATTTTAAAGATTCAGGAATAGCACCATTCGACTCAGCGCAAAAAAGTAAGTCAGAATAGCTATGATTTGATTTAAAAAAAAAAAAAAAAAAGTGGGCGTGTCCATGACTTTCTCGGGCTGATTTGACCACTTTCCCGACATTTTAAAGATTCAGGAATAGCACCATTCAACTCAGCGCAAAAAAGTAAGTCAGAATAGCTATGATTTGATAAAAAAAAAAAAAAAAAAAAAAAGGGGGCGTGTCCATGACTTTCTCAGGCTGATTTGACCACTTTCCCGACATTTTAAAGATTCAGGAATAGCACCATTCAACTCAGCGCAAAAAAGTAAGTCAGAATAGCTATGATTTGATTAAAAAAAAAAGGAAAAAAAAGGGGCGTGTCCATTACTTTCTCGGGCTGATTTGACCACTTTCCCGACATTTTAAAGATTCAGGAATAGCACCATTCAACTCAGCGCAAAAAAGTAAGTCAGAATAGCTATGATTTGATTAAAAAAAAAAAAAAAAAAAAGGGAGCGTGTCCATTACTTTCTCGGGCTGATTTGACCACTTTCCTGACATTTTAAAGATTCAGGAATAGCACCATTCGACTCAGCGCAAAAAAGTAAGTCAGAATAGCTATGATTTGATTTAAAAAAAAAAAAAAAAAAAGTGGGCGTGTCCATGACTTTCTCGGGCTGATTTGACCACTTTCCCTACATTTTAAAGATTCAGGAATAGCACCATTCAACTCAGCGCAAAAAAGTAAGTCAGAATAGCTATGATTTGATTAAGAAAATAAAAAAAAAGGGGGCGTGTCCATGACTTTCTCGGGCTGATTTGACCACTTTCCCGACATTTTAAAGATTCAGGAATAGCACCATTCAACTCAGCGCAAAAAAGTAAGTCAGAATAGCTATGATTTGATTTAAAAAAAAAAAAAAAAAAAGGGAGCGTGTCCATTACTTTCTCGGGCTGATTTGACCACTTTCCTGACATTTTAAAGATTCAGGAATAGCACCATTCGACTCAGCGCAAAAAAAGTAAGTCAGAATAGCTATGATTTGATTTAAAAAAAAAAAAAAAAAAAGTGGGCGTGTCCATGACTTTCTCGGGCTGATTTGACCACTTTCCCTACATTTTAAAGATTCAGGAATAGCACCATTCAACTCAGCGCAAAAAAGTAAGTCAGAATAGCTATGATTTGATTAAAAAAATAAAAAAAAAGGGGGCGTGTCCATGACTTTCTCGGGCTGATTTGACCACTTTCCCGACATTTTAAAGATTCAGGAATAGCACCATTCAACTCAGCGCAAAAAAAGTAAGTCAGAATAGCTATGATTTGATAAAAAAAAAAAAAAAGAAACAAAAAAAAAAGGGGGCATGTCCATGACTTTCTCAGGCTGATTTGACCACTTTCCCGACATTTTAAAGATTCAGGAATAGCACCATTCAACTCAGCGCAAAAAAGTAAGTCAGAATAGCTATGATTTGATTAAAAAAAAAAGGAAAAAAAAGGGGCGCGTCCATTACTTTCTCGGGCTGATTTGACCACTTTCCCGACATTTTAAAGATTCAGGAATAGCACCATTCAACTCAGCGCAAAAAAGTAAGTCAGAATAGCTATGATTTGATTAAAAAAAAAAAAAAAAAAAAAGGGAGCGTGTCCATTACTTTCTCGGGCTGATTTGACCACTTTCCTGACATTTTAAAGATTCAGGAATAGCACCATTCGACTCAGCGCAAAAAAGTAAGTCAGAATAGCTATGATTTGATTTAAAAAAAAAAAAAAAAAAAGTGGGCGTGTCCATGACTTTCTCGGGCTGATTTGACCACTTTCCCTACATTTTAAAGATTCAGGAATAGCACCATTCAACTCAGCGCAAAAAAGTAAGTCAGAATAGCTATGATTTGATTAAAAAAATAAAAAAAAAGGGGGCGTGTCCATGACTTTCTCGGGCTGATTTGACCACTTTCCCGACATTTTAAAGATTCAGGAATAGCACCATTCAACTCAGCGCAAAAAAAGTAAGTCAGAATAGCTATGATTTGATAAAAAAAAAAAAAAAGAAACAAAAAAAAAAGGGGGCATGTCCATGACTTTCTCAGGCTGATTTGACCACTTTCCCGACATTTTAAAGATTCAGGAATAGCACCATTCAACTCAGCGCAAAAAAGTAAGTCAGAATAGCTATGATTTGATCAAAAAAAAAAAAAAAAAAAGGGGGCGTGTC
The DNA here is from genome assembly GCF_963280865.1 of Gymnoscopelus braueri. Lineage (NCBI taxonomy): Eukaryota > Metazoa > Chordata > Actinopteri > Myctophiformes > Myctophidae > Gymnoscopelus > Gymnoscopelus braueri. The sequence continues at coordinate 51,941,768 of NC_137620.1, read as the reverse complement.
CATGACTTTCTCGGGCTGATTTGACCACTTTCCCGACATTTTAAAGATTCAGGAATAGCACCATTCGACTCAGCGCAAAAAAGTAAGTCAGAATAGCTATGATTTGATTTAAAAAAAAAAAAAAAAAAGTGGGCGTGTCCATGACTTTCTCGGGCTGATTTGACCACTTTCCCTACATTTTAAAGATTCAGGAATAGCACCATTCAACTCAGCGCAAAAAAGTAAGTCAGAATAGCTATGATTTGATTAAAAAAATAAAAAAAAGGGGGCGTGTCCATGACTTTCTCGGGCTGATTTGACCACTTTCCCGACATTTTAAAGATTCAGGAATAGCACCATTCAACTCAGCGCAAAAAAAGTAAGTCAGAATAGCTATGATTTGATAAAAAAAAAAAAAGAAACAAAAAAAAAAGGGGGCATGTCCATGACTTTCTCAGGCTGATTTGACCACTTTCCCGACATTTTAAAGATTCAGGAATAGCACCATTCAACTCAGCGCAAAAAAGTAAGTCAGAATAGCTATGATTTGATTTAAAAAAAAAAAAAAAAAAGGGGGCGTGTCCATGACTTTCTCAGGCTGATTTGACCACTTTCCCGACATTTTAAAGATTCAGGAATAGCACCATTCAACTCAGCGCAAAAAAGTAAGTCAGAATAGCTATTATTTGATTTAAAAAAAAAAAAAAAAAAAGTGGGCGTGTCCATGACTTTCTCGGGCTGATTTGACCACTTTCCCTACATTTTAAAGATTCAGGAATAGCACCATTCAACTCAGCGCAAAAAAGTAAGTCAGAATGGCTATGATTTGATTAAAAAAAAAAGGAAAAAAAAGGGGCGTGTCCATTACTTTCTCGGGCTGATTTGACCACTTTCCCGACATTTTAAAGATTCAGGAATAGCACCATTCAACTCAGCGCAAAAAAGTTAGTCAGAATAGCTATGATTTGATTAAAAAAATAAATAAAAAATAAATTAAAAAGGGGGCGTGTCCATTACTTTCTTGGGCTTATTTGACCACTTTCCCGACATTTTAAAGATTCAGGAATAGCACCATTCAACTCAGCGCAAAAAAGTAAGTCAGAATAGCTATGATTTGATTAAAAAAAAAAAAAAAAAAAAAGGGAGCGTGTCCATTACTTTCTCGGGCTGATTTGACCACTTTCCCTACATTTTAAAGATTCAGGAATAGCACCATTCAACTCAGCGCAAAAAAGTAAGTCAGAATAGCTATGATTTGATTAAAAAAAAAAGGAAAAAAAAGGGGCGTGTCCATTACTTTCTCGGGCTGATTTGACCACTTTCCCGACATTTTAAAGATTCAGGAATAGCACCATTCAACTCAGCGCAAAAAAGTAAGTCAGAATAGCTATGATTTGATTAAAAAAAAAAAAAAAAAAAAGGGGGCGTGTCCATGACTTTCTCGGGCTGATTTGACCACTTTCCCGACATTTTAAAGATTCAGGAATAGCACCATTCAACTCAGCGCAAAAAAGTAAGTCAGAATGGCTATGATTTGATTAAAAAAAAAAGGAAAAAAAAGGGGCGTGTCCATTACTTTCTCGGGCTGATTTGACCACTTTCCCGACATTTTAAAGATTCAGGAATAGCACCATTCAACTCAGCGCAAAAAAGTTAGTCAGAATAGCTATGATTTGATTAAAAAAATAAATAAAAAAAAAATAAAAAAGGGGGCGTGTCCATTACTTTCTCGGGCTGATTTGACAACTTTCCCGACATTTTAAAGATTCAGGAATAGCACCATTCGACTCAGCACAAAAAAGTAAGTCAGAATAGCTGTGATTTGATTAAAAAAAAAAAAAAAAAAAAGGGGCGTGTCCATGACTTTCTTGGGCTTATTTGACCACTTTCCCGACATTTTAAAGATTCAGGAATAGCACCATTCAACTCAGCGCAAAAAAGTAAGTCAGAATAGCTATGATTTGATTAAAAAAAAAAAAAAAAAAAAGGGAGCGTGTCCATTACTTTCTCGGGCTGATTTGACCACTTTCCTGACATTTTAAAGATTCAGGAATAGCACCATTCGACTCAGCGCAAAAAAGTAAGTCAGAATAGCTATGATTTGATTTAAAAAAAAAAAAAAAAAAAGTGGGCGTGTCCATGACTTTCTCGGGCTGATTTGACCACTTTCCCTACATTTTAAAGATTCAGGAATAGCACCATTCAACTCAGCGCAAAAAAGTAAGTCAGAATAGCTATGATTTGATTAAAAAAAAAAGGAAAAAAAAGGGGCGTGTCCATTACTTTCTCGGGCTGATTTGACCACTTTCCCGACATTTTAAAGATTCAGGAATAGCACCATTCAACTCAGCGCAAAAAAGTAAGTCAGAATAGCTATGATTTGATTACAAAAAAAAAAAAAAAAAAGGGAGCGTGTCCATTACTTTCTCGGGCTGATTTGACCACTTTCCTGACATTTTAAAGATTCAGGAATAGCACCATTCAACTCAGCGCCAAAAAGTAAGTCAGAATAGCTATGATTTGATCAAAAAAAAAAAAAAAAAAAGGGGGCGTGTCCATGACTTTCTCGGGCTGATTTGACCACTTTCCCGACATTTTAAAGATTCAGGAATAGCACCATTCAACTCAGCGCAAAAAAGTAAGTCAGAATGGCTATGATTTGATTAAAAAAAAAAGGAAAAAAAAGGGGCGTGTCCATTACTTTCTCGGGCTGATTTGACCACTTTCCCGACATTTTAAAGATTCAGGAATAGCACCATTCAACTCAGCGCAAAAAAGTTAGTCAGAATAGCTATGATTTGATTAAAAAAATAAATAAAAAATAAATTAAAAAGGGGGCGTGTCCATTACTTTCTTGGGCTTATTTGACCACTTTCCCGACATTTTAAAGATTCAGGAATAGCACCATTCAACTCAGCGCAAAAAAGTAAGTCAGAATAGCTATGATTTGATTAAAAAAAAAAAAAAAAAAAAAGGGAGCGTGTCCATTACTTTCTCGGGCTGATTTGACCACTTTCCCTACATTTTAAAGATTCAGGAATAGCACCATTCAACTCAGCGCAAAAAAGTAAGTCAGAATAGCTATGATTTGATTAAAAAAAAAAGGAAAAAAAAGGGGCGTGTCCATTACTTTCTCGGGCTGATTTGACCACTTTCCCGACATTTTAAAGATTCAGGAATAGCACCATTCAACTCAGCGCAAAAAAGTAAGTCAGAATAGCTATGATTTGATTAAAAAAAAAAAAAAAAAAAAGGGGGCGTGTCCATGACTTTCTCGGGCTGATTTGACCACTTTCCCGACATTTTAAAGATTCAGGAATAGCACCATTCAACTCAGCGCAAAAAAGTAAGTCAGAATGGCTATGATTTGATTAAAAAAAAAAGGAAAAAAAAGGGGCGTGTCCATTACTTTCTCGGGCTGATTTGACCACTTTCCCGACATTTTAAAGATTCAGGAATAGCACCATTCAACTCAGCGCAAAAAAGTTAGTCAGAATAGCTATGATTTGATTAAAAAAATAAATAAAAATAAAATAAAAAAGGGGGCGTGTCCATTACTTTCTCGGGCTGATTTGACCACTTTCCCGACATTTTAAAGATTCAGGAATAGCACCATTCGACTCAGCACAAAAAAGTAAGTCAGAATAGCTGTGATTTGATTAAAAAAAAAAAAAAAAAAAAGGGGCGTGTCCATGACTTTCTCGGGCTTATTTGACCACTTTCCCGACATTTTAAAGATTCAGGAATAGCACCATTCAACTCAGCGCAAAAAAGTAAGTCAGAATAGCTATGATTTGATTAAAAAAAAAAAAAAAAAAAAGGGAGCGTGTCCATTACTTTCTCGGGCTGATTTGACCACTTTCCTGACATTTTAAAGATTCAGGAATAGCACCATTCGACTCAGCGCAAAAAAGTAAGTCAGAATAGCTATGATTTGATTAAAAAAAAAAAAAAAAAAAAGTGGGCGTGTCCATGACTTTCTCGGGCTGATTTGACCACTTTCCCTACATTTTAAAGATTCAGGAATAGCACCATTCAACTCAGCGCAAAAAAGTAAGTCAGAATAGCTATGATTTGATTAAAAAAAAAAGGAAAAAAAAGGGGCGTGTCCATTACTTTCTCGGGCTGATTTGACCACTTTCCCGACATTTTAAAGATTCAGGAATAGCACCATTCAACTCAGCGCAAAAAAGTAAGTCAGAATAGCTATGATTTGATCAAAAAAAAAAAAAAAAAAAAGGGGGCGTGTCCATGACTTTCTCGGGCTGATTTGACCACTTTCCCGACATTTTAAAGATTCAGGAATAGCACCATTCAACTCAGCGCAAAAAAGTAAGTCAGAATAGCTATGATTTGATTAAAAAGAAAAAAAAGAAGAGGGGGCGTGTCCATGACTTTCTCGGGCTGATTTGACCACTTTCCCGACATTTTAAAGATTCAGGAATAGCACCATTCGACTCAGCGCAAAAAAGTAAGTCAGAATAGCTATGATTTGATTTAAAAAAAAAAAAAAAGGGGGGCGTGTCCATGACTTTCTCGGGCTGATTTGACCACTTTCCCGACATTTTAAAGATTCAGGAATAGCACCATTCAACTCAGCGCAAAAAAGTAATTCAGATTAGCTATGATTTGATTTAAAAAAAAAAAAAAAAAAAGTGGGCGTGTCCATGACTTTCTCGGGCTTATTTGACCACTTTCCCGACATTTTAAAGATTCAGGAATAGCACCATTCAACTCAGCGCAAAAAAGTAAGTCAGAATAGCTATGATTTGATCAAAAAAAAAAAAAAAAAAAAGGGGGCGTGTCCATGACTTTCTCGGGCTGATTTGACCACTTTCCCGACATTTTAAAGATTCAGGAATAGCACCATTCAACTCAGCGCAAAAAAGTAAGTCAGAATAGCTATGATTTGATTAAAAAGAAAAAAAGAAGAGGGGGCGTGTCCATGACTTTCTCGGGCTGATTTGACCACTTTCCCGACATTTTAAAGATTCAGGAATAGCACCATTCGACTCAGCGCAAAAAAGTAAGTCAGAATAGCTATGATTTGATTTAAAAAAAAAAAAAAAGGGGGGCGTGTCCATGACTTTCTCGGGCTGATTTGACCACTTTCCCGACATTTTAAAGATTCAGGAATAGCACCATTCAACTCAGCGCAAAAAAGTAATTCAGATTAGCTATGATTTGATTTAAAAAAAAAAAAAAAAAAAGTGGGCGTGTCCATGACTTTCTCGGGCTTATTTGACCACTTTCCCGACATTTTAAAGATTCAGGAATAGCACCATTCAACTCAGCGCAAAAAAGTAAGTCAGAATAGCTATGATTTGATTAAAAAAAAAAAAAAAAAAAAGGGAGCGTGTCCATTACTTTCTCGGGCTGATTTGACCACTTTCCTGACATTTTAAAGATTCAGGAATAGCACCATTCGACTCAGCGCAAAAAAGTAAGTCAGAATAGCTATGATTTGATTAAAAAAAAAAAAAAAAAAAAGTGGGCGTGTCCATGACTTTCTCGGGCTGATTTGACCACTTTCCCTACATTTTAAAGATTCAGGAATAGCACCATTCAACTCAGCGCAAAAAAGTAAGTCAGAATAGCTATGATTTGATTAAAAAAAAAAGGAAAAAAAAGGGGCGTGTCCATTACTTTCTCGGGCTGATTTGACCACTTTCCCGACATTTTAAAGATTCAGGAATAGCACCATTCAACTCAGCGCAAAAAAGTAAGTCAGAATAGCTATGATTTGATTACAAAAAAAAAAAAAAAAAAAGGGAGCGTGTCCATTACTTTCTCGGGCTGATTTGACCACTTTCCTGACATTTTAAAGATTCAGGAATAGCACCATTCGACTCAGCGCAAAAAAGTAAGTCAGAATAGCTATGATTTGATTTAAAAAAAAAAAAAAAAAAAGTGGGCGTGTCCATGACTTTCTCGGGCTGATTTGACCACTTTCCCTACATTTTAAAGATTCAGGAATAGCACCATTCAACTCAGCGCAAAAAAGTAAGTCAGAATAGCTATGATTTGATTAAAAAAATAAAAAAAAAGGGGGCGTGTCCATGACTTTCTCGGGCTGATTTGACCACTTTCCCGACATTTTAAAGATTCAGGAATAGCACCATTCAACTCAGCGCAAAAAAAGTAAGTCAGAATAGCTATGATTTGATAAAAAAAAAAAAAAAGAAACAAAAAAAAAAGGGGGCATGTCCATGACTTTCTCAGGCTGATTTGACCACTTTCCCGACATTTTAAAGATTCAGGAATAGCACCATTCAACTCAGCGCAAAAAAGTAAGTCAGAATAGCTATGATTTGATCAAAAAAAAAAAAAAAAAAAAGGGGGCGTGTCCATGACTTTCTCGGGCTGATTTGACCACTTTCCCGACATTTTAAAGATTCAGGAATAGCACCATTCAACTCAGCGCAAAAAAGTAAGTCAGAATAGCTATGATTTGATTAAAAAGAAAAAAAAGAAGAGGGGGCGTGTCCATGACTTTCTCGGGCTGATTTGACCACTTTCCCGACATTTTAAAGATTCAGGAATAGCACCATTCGACTCAGCGCAAAAAAGTAAGTCAGAATAGCTATGATTTGATTTAAAAAAAAAAAAAAAGGGGGGCGTGTCCATGACTTTCTCGGGCTGATTTGACCACTTTCCCGACATTTTAAAGATTCAGGAATAGCACCATTCAACTCAGCGCAAAAAAGTAAGTCAGAATAGCTATGATTTGATTAAAAAGAAAAAAAAGAAGAGGGGGCGTGTCCATGACTTTCTCGGGCTGATTTGACCACTTTCCCGACATTTTAAAGATTCAGGAATAGCACCATTCGACTCAGCGCAAAAAAGTAAGTCAGAATAGCTATGATTTGATTTAAAAAAAAAAAAAAAGGGGGGCGTGTCCATGACTTTCTCGGGCTGATTTGACCACTTTCCCGACATTTTAAAGATTCAGGAATAGCACCATTCAACTCAGCGCAAAAAAGTAATTCAGATTAGCTATGATTTGATTTAAAAAAAAAAAAAAAAAAAGTGGGCGTGTCCATGACTTTCTCGGGCTGATTTGACCACTTTCCCTACATTTTAAAGATTCAGGAATAGCACCATTCAACTCAGCGCAAAAAAGTAAGTCAGAATAGCTATGATTTGATTAAAAAAAAAAAAAAAAGGGGGGCGTGTCCATGACTTTCTCGGGCTGATTTGACCACTTTCCCGACATTTTAAAGATTCAGGAATAGCACCATTCAACTCAGCGCAAAAAAGTAAGTCAGAATAGCTATGATTTGATTAAAAAAAAAAGGGAAAAAAAGGGGCGTGTCCATTACTTTCTCGGGCTGATTTGACCACTTTCCCGACATTTTAAAGATTCAGGAATAGCACCATTCAACTCAGCGCAAAAAAGTAAGTCAGAATAGCTATGATTTGATTAAAAAAAAAAAAAAAAAAAAGGGAGCGTGTCCATGACTTTCTCGGGCTGATTTGACCACTTTCCCGACATTTTAAAGATTCAGGAATAGCACCATTCGACTCAGCGCAAAAAAGTAAGTCAGAATAGCCATGATTTGATAAAAAAAAAAAAAAAAGGGGGGCGTGTCCATGACTTTCTCGGGCTGATTTGACCACTTTCCCGACATTTTAAAGATTCAGGAATAGCACCATTCAACTCAGCGCAAAAAAGTAAGTCAGAATAGCTATGATTTGATTTAAAAAAAAAAAAAAAAAAAGGGAGCGTGTCCATTACTTTCTCGGGCTGATTTGACCACTTTCCTGACATTTTAAAGATTCAGGAATAGCACCATTCAACTCAGCGCAAAAAAGTAAGTCAGAATAGCTATGATTTGATTTAAAAAAAAAAAAAAAAAAAGGGAGCGTGTCCATTACTTTCTCGGGCTGATTTGACCACTTTCCTGACATTTTAAAGATTCAGGAATAGCACCATTCGACTCAGCGCAAAAAAAGTAAGTCAGAATAGCTATGATTTGATTTAAAAAAAAAAAAAAAAAAAGTGGGCGTGTCCATGACTTTCTCGGGCTGATTTGACCACTTTCCCTACATTTTAAAGATTCAGGAATAGCACCATTCAACTCAGCGCAAAAAAGTAAGTCAGAATAGCTATGATTTGATTAAAAAAATAAAAAAAAGGGGGCGTGTCCATGACTTTCTCGGGCTGATTTGACCACTTTCCCGACATTTTAAAGATTCAGGAATAGCACCATTCAACTCAGCGCAAAAAAAGTAAGTCAGAATAGCTATGATTTGATAAAAAAAAAAAAAAAGAAACAAAAAAAAAAGGGGGCATGTCCATGACTTTCTCAGGCTGATTTGACCACTTTCCCGACATTTTAAAGATTCAGGAATAGCACCATTCAACTCAGCGCAAAAAAGTAAGTCAGAATAGCTATGATTTGATTAAAAAAAAAAGGAAAAAAAAGGGGCGCGTCCATTACTTTCTCGGGCTGATTTGACCACTTTCCCGACATTTTAAAGATTCAGGAATAGCACCATTCAACTCAGCGCAAAAAAGTAAGTCAGAATAGCTATGATTTGATTAAAAAAAAAAAAAAAAAAAAGGGAGCGTGTCCATTACTTTCTCGGGCTGATTTGACCACTTTCCTGACATTTTAAAGATTCAGGAATAGCACCATTCGACTCAGCGCAAAAAAGTAAGTCAGAATAGCTATGATTTGATTTAAAAAAAAAAAAAAAAAAAGTGGGCGTGTCCATGACTTTCTCGGGCTGATTTGACCACTTTCCCTACATTTTAAAGATTCAGGAATAGCACCATTCAACTCAGCGCAAAAAAGTAAGTCAGAATAGCTATGATTTGATTAAAAAAATAAAAAAAAGGGGGCGTGTCCATGACTTTCTCGGGCTGATTTGACCACTTTCCCGACATTTTAAAGATTCAGGAATAGCACCATTCAACTCAGCGCAAAAAAAGTAAGTCAGAATAGCTATGATTTGATAAAAAAAAAAAAAAAGAAACAAAAAAAAAGGGGGCATGTCCATGACTTTCTCAGGCTGATTTGACCACTTTCCCGACATTTTAAAGATTCAGGAATAGCACCATTCAACTCAGCGCAAAAAAGTAAGTCAGAATAGCTATGATTTGATTTAAAAAAAAAAAAAAAAAAGGGGGCGTGTCCATGACTTTCTCAGGCTGATTTGACCACTTTCCCGACATTTTAAAGATTCAGGAATAGCACCATTCAACTCAGCGCAAAAAAGTAAGTCAGAATAGCTATGATTTGATTTAAAAAAAAAAAAAAAAAAAGTGGGCGTGTCCATGACTTTCTCGGGCTGATTTGACCACTTTCCCTACATTTTAAAGATTCAGGAATAGCACCATTCAACTCAGCGCAAAAAAGTAAGTCAGAATAGCTATGATTTGATTAAAAAAATAAAAAAAAGGGGGCGTGTCCATGACTTTCTCGGGCTGATTTGACCACTTTCCCGACATTTTAAAGATTCAGGAATAGCACCATTCAACTCAGCGCAAAAAAAGTAAGTCAGAATAGCCATGATTTGATAAAAAAAAAAAAAAAAAAAAGGGGGCGTGTCCATGACTTTCTCGGGCTGATTTGACCACTTTCCCGACATTTTAAAGATTCAGGAATAGCACCATTCAACTCAGCGCAAAAAAGTAAGTCAGAATAGCTATGATTTGATAAAAAAAAAAAAAAAAAAGGGGGCGTGTCCATGACTTTCTCAGGCTGATTTGACCACTTTCCCGACATTTTAAAGATTCAGGAATAGCACCATTCAACTCAGCGCAAAAAAGTAAGTCAGAATAGCTATGATTTGATTTAAAAAAAAAAAAAAAAAAAGTGGGCGTGTCCATGACTTTCTCGGGCTGATTTGACCACTTTCCCTACATTTTAAAGATTCAGGAATAGCACCATTCAACTCAGCGCAAAAAAGTAAGTCAGAATGGCTATGATTTGATTAAAAAAAGAAAGGAAAAAAAAGGGGCGTGTCCATTACTTTCTCGGGCTGATTTGACCACTTTCCCGACATTTTAAAGATTCAGGAATAGCACCATTCAACTCAGCGCAAAAAAGTTAGTCAGAATAGCTATGATTTGATTAAAAAAATAAATAAAAAATAAATTAAAAAGGGGGCGTGTCCATTACTTTCTTGGGCTTATTTGACCACTTTCCCGACATTTTAAAGATTCAGGAATAGCACCATTCAACTCAGCGCAAAAAAGTAAGTCAGAATAGCTATGATTTGATTAAAAAAAAAAAAAAAAAAAAGGGAGCGTGTCCATTACTTTCTCGGGCTGATTTGACCACTTTCCCTACATTTTAAAGATTCAGGAATAGCACCATTCAACTCAGCGCAAAAAAGTAAGTCAGAATAGCTATGATTTGATTAAAAAAAAAAGGAAAAAAAAGGGGCGTGTCCATTACTTTCTCGGGCTGATTTGACCACTTTCCCGACATTTTAAAGATTCAGGAATAGCACCATTCAACTCAGCGCAAAAAAGTAAGTCAGAATAGCTATGATTTGATTAAAAAAAAAAAAAAAAAAAAGGGGGCGTGTCCATGACTTTCTCGGGCTGATTTGACCACTTTCCCGACATTTTAAAGATTCAGGAATAGCACCATTCAACTCAGCGCAAAAAAGTAAGTCAGAATGGCTATGATTTGATTAAAAAAAAAAGGAAAAAAAAGGGGCGTGTCCATTACTTTCTCGGGCTGATTTGACCACTTTCCCGACATTTTAAAGATTCAGGAATAGCACCATTCAACTCAGCGCAAAAAAGTTAGTCAGAATAGCTATGATTTGATTAAAAAAATAAATAAAAAAAAAATAAAAAAGGGGGCGTGTCCATTACTTTCTCGGGCTGATTTGACAACTTTCCCGACATTTTAAAGATTCAGGAATAGCACCATTCGACTCAGCACAAAAAAGTAAGTCAGAATAGCTGTGATTTGATTAAAAAAAAAAAAAAAAAAAAGGGGCGTGTCCATGACTTTCTTGGGCTTATTTGACCACTTTCCCGACATTTTAAAGATTCAGGAATAGCACCATTCAACTCAGCGCAAAAAAGTAAGTCAGAATAGCTATGATTTGATTAAAAAAAAAAAAAAAAAAAGGGAGCGTGTCCATTACTTTCTCGGGCTGATTTGACCACTTTCCTGACATTTTAAAGATTCAGGAATAGCACCATTCGACTCAGCGCAAAAAAGTAAGTCAGAATAGCTATGATTTGATTTAAAAAAAAAAAAAAAAAAAGTGGGCGTGTCCATGACTTTCTCGGGCTGATTTGACCACTTTCCCTACATTTTAAAGATTCAGGAATAGCACCATTCAACTCAGCGCAAAAAAGTAAGTCAGAATAGCTATGATTTGATTAAAAAAAAAAGGAAAAAAAAGGGGCGTGTCCATTACTTTCTCGGGCTGATTTGACCACTTTCCCGACATTTTAAAGATTCAGGAATAGCACCATTCAACTCAGCGCAAAAAAGTAAGTCAGAATAGCTATGATTTGATTACAAAAAAAAAAAAAAAAAAGGGAGCGTGTCCATTACTTTCTCGGGCTGATTTGACCACTTTCCTGACATTTTAAAGATTCAGGAATAGCACCATTCGAATCAGCGCAAAAAAGTAAGTCAGAATAGCTATGATTTGATTTAAAAAAAAAGGAAAAAAAAGGGGCGTGTCCATTACTTTCTCGGGCTGATTTGACCACTTTCCCGACATTTTAAAGATTCAGGAATAGCACCATTCAACTCAGCGCAAAAAAGTTAGTCAGAATAGCTATGATTTGATAAAAAAAAAAAAAAGGAAACAAAAAAAAAAGGGGGCATGTCCATGACTTTCTCAGGCTGATTTGACCACTTTCCCGACATTTTAAAGATTCAGGAATAGCACCATTCAACTCAGCGCCAAAAAGTAAGTCAGAATAGCTATGATTTGATCAAAAAAAAAAAAAAAAAAAGGGGGCGTGTCCATGACTTTCTCGGGCTGATTTGACCACTTTCCCGACATTTTAAAGATTCAGGAATAGCACCATTCAACTCAGCGCAAAAAAGTAAGTCAGAATGGCTATGATTTGATTAAAAAAAAAAGGAAAAAAAAGGGGCGTGTCCATTACTTTCTCGGGCTGATTTGACCACTTTCCCGACATTTTAAAGATTCAGGAATAGCACCATTCAACTCAGCGCAAAAAAGTTAGTCAGAATAGCTATGATTTGATTAAAAAAATAAATAAAAAATAAATTAAAAAGGGGGCGTGTCCATTACTTTCTTGGGCTTATTTGACCACTTTCCCGACATTTTAAAGATTCAGGAATAGCACCATTCAACTCAGCGCAAAAAAGTAAGTCAGAATAGCTATGATTTGATTAAAAAAAAAAAATAAAAAAAAGGGAGCGTGTCCATTACTTTCTCGGGCTGATTTGACCACTTTCCCTACATTTTAAAGATTCAGGAATAGCACCATTCAACTCAGCGCAAAAAAGTAAGTCAGAATAGCTATGATTTGATTAAAAAAAAAAGGAAAAAAAAGGGGCGTGTCCATTACTTTCTCGGGCTGATTTGACCACTTTCCCGACATTTTAAAGATTCAGGAATAGCACCATTCAACTCAGCGCAAAAAAGTAAGTCAGAATAGCTATGATTTGATTAAAAAAAAAAAAAAAAAAAAGGGGGCGTGTCCATGACTTTCTCGGGCTGATTTGACCACTTTCCCGACATTTTAAAGATTCAGGAATAGCACCATTCAACTCAGCGCAAAAAAGTAAGTCAGAATGGCTATGATTTGATTAAAAAAAAAAGGAAAAAAAAGGGGCGTGTCCATTACTTTCTCGGGCTGATTTGACCACTTTCCCGACATTTTAAAGATTCAGGAATAGCACCATTCAACTCAGCGCAAAAAAGTTAGTCAGAATAGCTATGATTTGATTAAAAAAATAAATAAAAATAAAATAAAAAAGGGGGCGTGTCCATTACTTTCTCGGGCTGATTTGACCACTTTCCCGACATTTTAAAGATTCAGGAATAGCACCATTCGACTCAGCACAAAAAAGTAAGTCAGAATAGCTGTGATTTGATTAAAAAAAAAAAAAAAAAAAAGGGGCGTGTCCATGACTTTCTCGGGCTTATTTGACCACTTTCCCGACATTTTAAAGATTCAGGAATAGCACCATTCAACTCAGCGCAAAAAAGTAAGTCAGAATAGCTATGATTTGATTAAAAAAAAAAAAAAAAAAAGGGAGCGTGTCCATTACTTTCTCGGGCTGATTTGACCACTTTCCTGACATTTTAAAGATTCAGGAATAGCACCATTCGACTCAGCGCAAAAAAGTAAGTCAGAATAGCTATGATTTGATTAAAAAAAAAAAAAAAAAAAAGTGGGCGTGTCCATGACTTTCTCGGGCTGATTTGACCACTTTCCCTACATTTTAAAGATTCAGGAATAGCACCATTCAACTCAGCGCAAAAAAGTAAGTCAGAATAGCTATGATTTGATTAAAAAAAAAAGGAAAAAAAAGGGGCGTGTCCATTACTTTCTCGGGCTGATTTGACCACTTTCCCGACATTTTAAAGATTCAGGAATAGCACCATTCAACTCAGCGCAAAAAAGTAAGTCAGAATAGCTATGATTTGATCAAAAAAAAAAAAAAAAAAAAGGGGGCGTGTCCATGACTTTCTCGGGCTGATTTGACCACTTTCCCGACATTTTAAAGATTCAGGAATAGCACCATTCAACTCAGCGCAAAAAAGTAAGTCAGAATAGCTATGATTTGATTAAAAAGAAAAAAAAGAAGAGGGGGCGTGTCCATGACTTTCTCGGGCTGATTTGACCACTTTCCCGACATTTTAAAGATTCAGGAATAGCACCATTCGACTCAGCGCAAAAAAGTAAGTCAGAATAGCTATGATTTGATTTAAAAAAAAAAAAAGGGGGGCGTGTCCATGACTTTCTCGGGCTGATTTGACCACTTTCCCGACATTTTAAAGATTCAGGAATAGCACCATTCAACTCAGCGCAAAAAAGTAATTCAGATTAGCTATGATTTGATTTAAAAAAAAAAAAAAAAAAAGTGGGCGTGTCCATGACTTTCTCGGGCTTATTTGACCACTTTCCCGACATTTTAAAGATTCAGGAATAGCACCATTCAACTCAGCGCAAAAAAGTAAGTCAGAATAGCTATGATTTGATCAAAAAAAAAAAAAAAAAAAAGGGGGCGTGTCCATGACTTTCTCGGGCTGATTTGACCACTTTCCCGACATTTTAAAGATTCAGGAATAGCACCATTCAACTCAGCGCAAAAAAGTAAGTCAGAATAGCTATGATTTGATTAAAAAGAAAAAAAAGAAGAGGGGGCGTGTCCATGACTTTCTCGGGCTGATTTGACCACTTTCCCGACATTTTAAAGATTCAGGAATAGCACCATTCGACTCAGCGCAAAAAAGTAAGTCAGAATAGCTATGATTTGATTTAAAAAAAAAAAAAAAGGGGGGCGTGTCCATGACTTTCTCGGGCTGATTTGACCACTTTCCCTACATTTTAAAGATTCAGGAATAGCACCATTCAACTCAGCGCAAAAAAGTAAGTCAGAATAGCTATGATTTGATTAAAAAAAAAAGGAAAAAAAAGGGGCGTGTCCATTACTTTCTCGGGCTGATTTGACCACTTTCCCGACATTTTAAAGATTCAGGAATAGCACCATTCAACTCAGCGCAAAAAAGTAAGTCAGAATAGCTATGATTTGATTACAAAAAAAAAAAAAAAAAAAGGGAGCGTGTCCATTACTTTCTCGGGCTGATTTGACCACTTTCCTGACATTTTAAAGATTCAGGAATAGCACCATTCGACTCAGCGCAAAAAAGTAAGTCAGAATAGCTATGATTTGATTTAAAAAAAAAAAAAAAAAAGTGGGCGTGTCCATGACTTTCTCGGGCTGATTTGACCACTTTCCCTACATTTTAAAGATTCAGGAATAGCACCATTCAACTCAGCGCAAAAAAGTAAGTCAGAATAGCTATGATTTGATTAAAAAAATAAAAAAAAAGGGGGCGTGTCCATGACTTTCTCGGGCTGATTTGACCACTTTCCCGACATTTTAAAGATTCAGGAATAGCACCATTCAACTCAGCGCAAAAAAAGTAAGTCAGAATAGCTATGATTTGATAAAAAAAAAAAAAAAGAAACAAAAAAAAAAGGGGGCATGTCCATGACTTTCTCAGGCTGATTTGACCACTTTCCCGACATTTTAAAGATTCAGGAATAGCACCATTCAACTCAGCGCAAAAAAGTAAGTCAGAATAGCTATGATTTGATCAAAAAAAAAAAAAAAAAAAAGGGGGCGTGTCCATGACTTTCTCGGGCTGATTTGACCACTTTCCCGACATTTTAAAGATTCAGGAATAGCACCATTCAACTCAGCGCAAAAAAGTAAGTCAGAATAGCTATGATTTGATTAAAAAGAAAAAAAAGAAGAGGGGGCGTGTCCATGACTTTCTCGGGCTGATTTGACCACTTTCCCGACATTTTAAAGATTCAGGAATAGCACCATTCGACTCAGCGCAAAAAAGTAAGTCAGAATAGCTATGATTTGATTTAAAAAAAAAAAAAAAGGGGGGCGTGTCCATGACTTTCTCGGGCTGATTTGACCACTTTCCCGACATTTTAAAGATTCAGGAATAGCACCATTCAACTCAGCGCAAAAAAGTAAGTCAGAATAGCTATGATTTGATTAAAAAGAAAAAAAAGAAGAGGGGGCGTGTCCATGACTTTCTCGGGCTGATTTGACCACTTTCCCGACATTTTAAAGATTCAGGAATAGCACCATTCGACTCAGCGCAAAAAAGTAAGTCAGAATAGCTATGATTTGATTTAAAAAAAAAAAAAAAGGGGGGCGTGTCCATGACTTTCTCGGGCTGATTTGACCACTTTCCCGACATTTTAAAGATTCAGGAATAGCACCATTCAACTCAGCGCAAAAAAGTAATTCAGATTAGCTATGATTTGATTTAAAAAAAAAAAAAAAAAAAGTGGGCGTGTCCATGACTTTCTCGGGCTGATTTGACCACTTTCCCTACATTTTAAAGATTCAGGAATAGCACCATTCAACTCAGCGCAAAAAAGTAAGTCAGAATAGCTATGATTTGATTAAAAAAAAAAAAAAAAGGGGGGCGTGTCCATGACTTTCTCGGGCTGATTTGACCACTTTCCCGACATTTTAAAGATTCAGGAATAGCACCATTCAACTCAGCGCAAAAAAGTAAGTCAGAATAGCTATGATTTGATTAAAAAAAAAAGGGAAAAAAAGGGGCGTGTCCATGACTTTCTCGGGCTGATTTGACCACTTTCCCGACATTTTAAAGATTCAGGAATAGCACCATTCAACTCAGCGCAAAAAAGTAAGTCAGAATAGCTATGATTTGATTAAAAAAAAAAAAAAAAAAAAGGGAGCGTGTCCATGACTTTCTCGGGCTGATTTGACCACTTTCCCGACATTTTAAAGATTCAGGAATAGCACCATTCGACTCAGCGCAAAAAAGTAAGTCAGAATAGCCATGATTTGATAAAAAAAAAAAAAAAAGGGGGGCGTGTCCATGACTTTCTCGGGCTGATTTGACCACTTTCCCGACATTTTAAAGATTCAGGAATAGCACCATTCAACTCAGCGCAAAAAAGTAATTCAGATTAGCTATGATTTGATTTAAAAAAAAAAAAAAAAAAAGTGGGCGTGTCCATGACTTTCTCGGGCTGATTTGACCACTTTCCCTACATTTTAAAGATTCAGGAATAGCACCATTCAACTCAGCGCAAAAAAGTAAGTCAGAATAGCTATGATTTGATTAAAAAAAAAAAAAAAAGGGGGGCGTGTCCATGACTTTCTCGGGCTGATTTGACCACTTTCCCGACATTTTAAAGATTCAGGAATAGCACCATTCAACTCAGCGCAAAAAAGTAAGTCAGAATAGCTATGATTTGATGAAAAAAAAAAAAAAAAAAAAAGGGGGCGTGTCCATGACTTTCTCGGGCTGATTTGACCACTTTCCCTACATTTTAAAGATTCAGGAATAGCACCATTCAACTCAGCGCAAAAAAGTAAGTCAGAATAGCTATGATTTGATTAAAAAGAAAAAAAAGAAGAGGGGGCGTGTCCATGACTTTCTCGGGCTGATTTGACCACTTTCCCGACATTTTAAAGATTCAGGAATAGCACCATTCGACTCAGCGCAAAAAAGTAAGTCAGAATAGCTATGATTTGATTTAAAATAAAAAAAAAAAAAAGTGGGCGTGTCCATGACTTTCTCGGGCTGATTTGACCACTTTCCCTACATTTTAAAGATTCAGGAATAGCACCATTCAACTCAGCGCAAAAAAGTAAGTCAGAATAGCTATGATTTGATTAAAAAAAAAAAAAAAAGGGGGGCGTGTCCATGACTTTCTCGGGCTGATTTGACCACTTTCCCGACATTTTAAAGATTCAGGAATAGCACCATTCAACTCAGCGCAAAAAAGTAAGTCAGAATAGCTATGATTTGATGAAAAAAAAAAAAAAAAAAAAAGGGGGCGTGTCCATGACTTTCTCGGGCTGATTTGACCACTTTCCCTACATTTTAAAGATTCAGGAATAGCACCATTCAACTCAGCGCAAAAAAGTAAGTCAGAATAGCTATGATTTGATTAAAAAGAAAAAAAAGAAGAGGGGGCGTGTCCATGACTTTCTCGGGCTGATTTGACCACTTTCCCGACATTTTAAAGATTCAGGAATAGCACCATTCGACTCAGCGCAAAAAAGTAAGTCAGAATAGCTATGATTTGATTTAAAAAAAAAAAAAAAAAAAGTGGGCGTGTCCATGACTTTCTCGGGCTGATTTGACCACTTTCCCTACATTTTAAAGATTCAGGAATAGCACCATTCAACTCAGCGCAAAAAAGTAAGTCAGAATAGCTATGATTTGATTGAAAAAAAAATAAAAAAAAAAGGGGGCGTGTCCATGACTTTCTCGGGCTGATTTGACCACTTTCCCGACATTTTAAAGATTCAGGAATAGCACCATTCAACTCAGCGCAAAAAAGTAAGTCAGAATAGCTATGATTTGATTAAAAAAAAAAAAAAAGGGGGCATGTCCATGACTTTCTCGGGCTGATTTGACCACTTTCCCTACATTTTAAAGATTCAGGAATAGCACCATTCAACTCAGCGCAAAAAAGTAAGTCAGAATAGCTATGATTTGATTAAAAAAAAAAAAAAAAAAAAGGGAGCGTGTCCATTACTTTCTCGGGCTGATTTGACCACTTTCCTGACATTTTAAAGATTCAGGAATAGCACCATTCGACTCAGCGCAAAAAAGTAAGTCAGAATAGCTATGATTTGATTTAAAAAAAAAAAAAAAAAAAGTGGGCGTGTCCATGACTTTCTCGGGCTGATTTGACCACTTTCCCTACATTTTAAAGATTCAGGAATAGCACCATTCGACTCAGCGCAAAAAAGTAATTCAGATTAGCTATGATTTGATTTAAAAAAAAAAAAAAAAAAAGTGGGCGTGTCCATGACTTTCTCGGGCTGATTTGACCACTTTCCCTACATTTTAAAGATTCAGGAATAGCACCATTCAACTCAGCGCAAAAAAGTAAGTCAGAATAGCTATGATTTGATTAAAAAAAAAAAAAAAAGGGGGGCGTGTCCATGACTTTCTCGGGCTGATTTGACCACTTTCCCGACATTTTAAAGATTCAGGAATAGCACCATTCAACTCAGCGCAAAAAAGTAAGTCAGAATAGCTATGATTTGATGAAAAAAAAAAAAAAAAAAAAAGGGGGCGTGTCCATGACTTTCTCGGGCTGATTTGACCACTTTCCCTACATTTTAAAGATTCAGGAATAGCACCATTCAACTCAGCGCAAAAAAGTAAGTCAGAATAGCTATGATTTGATTAAAAAGAAAAAAAAGAAGAGGGGGCGTGTCCATGACTTTCTCGGGCTGATTTGACCACTTTCCCGACATTTTAAAGATTCAGGAATAGCACCATTCGACTCAGCGCAAAAAAGTAAGTCAGAATAGCTATGATTTGATTTAAAATAAAAAAAAAAAAAAGTGGGCGTGTCCATGACTTTCTCGGGCTGATTTGACCACTTTCCCTACATTTTAAAGATTCAGGAATAGCACCATTCAACTCAGCGCAAAAAAGTAAGTCAGAATAGCTATGATTTGATTAAAAAAAAAAAAAAAAGGGGGGCGTGTCCATGACTTTCTCGGGCTGATTTGACCACTTTCCCGACATTTTAAAGATTCAGGAATAGCACCATTCAACTCAGCGCAAAAAAGTAAGTCAGAATAGCTATGATTTGATGAAAAAAAAAAAAAAAAAAAAAGGGGGCGTGTCCATGACTTTCTCGGGCTGATTTGACCACTTTCCCTACATTTTAAAGATTCAGGAATAGCACCATTCAACTCAGCGCAAAAAAGTAAGTCAGAATAGCTATGATTTGATTAAAAAGAAAAAAAAGAAGAGGGGGCGTGTCCATGACTTTCTCGGGCTGATTTGACCACTTTCCCGACATTTTAAAGATTCAGGAATAGCACCATTCGACTCAGCGCAAAAAAGTAAGTCAGAATAGCTATGATTTGATTTAAAAAAAAAAAAAAAAAAAGTGGGCGTGTCCATGACTTTCTCGGGCTGATTTGACCACTTTCCCTACATTTTAAAGATTCAGGAATAGCACCATTCAACTCAGCGCAAAAAAGTAAGTCAGAATAGCTATGATTTGATTGAAAAAAAAATAAAAAAAAAAGGGGGCGTGTCCATGACTTTCTCGGGCTGATTTGACCACTTTCCCGACATTTTAAAGATTCAGGAATAGCACCATTCAACTCAGCGCAAAAAAGTAAGTCAGAATAGCTATGATTTGATTAAAAAAAAAAAAAAAGGGGGCATGTCCATGACTTTCTCGGGCTGATTTGACCACTTTCCCTACATTTTAAAGATTCAGGAATAGCACCATTCAACTCAGCGCAAAAAAGTAAGTCAGAATAGCTATGATTTGATTAAAAAAAAAAAAAAAAAAAAGGGAGCGTGTCCATTACTTTCTCGGGCTGATTTGACCACTTTCCTGACATTTTAAAGATTCAGGAATAGCACCATTCGACTCAGCGCAAAAAAGTAAGTCAGAATAGCTATGATTTGATTTAAAAAAAAAAAAAAAAAAAGTGGGCGTGTCCATGACTTTCTCGGGCTGATTTGACCACTTTCCCTACATTTTAAAGATTCAGGAATAGCACCATTCGACTCAGCGCAAAAAAGTAAGTCAGAATAGCTATGATTTGATTTAAAAAAAAAAAAAAAAAAAGTGGGCGTGTCCATGACTTTCTCGGGCTGATTTGACCACTTTCCCTACATTTTAAAGATTCAGGAATAGCACCATTCAACTCAGCGCAAAAAAGTAAGTCAGAATAGCTATGATTTGATTAAAAAAAAAAAAAAAAGGGGGGCGTGTCCATGACTTTCTCGGGCTGATTTGACCACTTTCCCGACATTTTAAAGATTCAGGAATAGCACCATTCAACTCAGCGCAAAAAAGTAATTCAGATTAGCTATGATTTGATTTAAAAAAAAAAAAAAAAAAAGGGGGCGTGTCCATGACTTTCTCAGGCTGATTTGACCACTTTCCCGACATTTTAAAGATTCAGGAATAGCACCATTCAACTCAGCGCAAAAAAGTAAGTCAGAATAGCTATGATTTGATTAAAAAAAAAAAAAAAAAAAAGGGGGCGTGTCCATGACTTTCTCGGGCTGATTTGACCACTTTCCCGACATTTTAAAGATTCAGGAATAGCACCATTCAACTCAGCGCAAAAAAAGTAAGTCAGAATAGCTATGATTTGATAAAAAAAAAAAAAGGAAAAAAAGGGGGCGTGTCCATGACTTTCTCGGGCTGATTTGACCACTTTCCCGACATTTTAAAGATTCAGGAATAGCACCATTCAACTCAGCGCAAAAAAAGTAAGTCAGAATAGCTATGATTTGATAAAAAAAAAAAAAAAAAAAAAAAAAGGGGGCGTGTCCATGACTTTCTCAGGCTGATTTGACCACTTTCCCGACATTTTAAAGATTCAGGAATAGCACCATTCAACTCAGCGCAAAAAAGTAAGTCAGAATAGCTATGATTTGATTAAAAAAAAAAGGGAAAAAAAGGGGCGTGTCCATTACTTTCTCGGGCTGATTTGACCACTTTCCCGACATTTTAAAGATTCAGGAATAGCACCATTCAACTCAGCGCAAAAAAGTAAGTCAGAATAGCTATGATTTGATTAAAAAAAAAAAAAAAGGGGGCATGTCCATGACTTTCTCGGGCTGATTTGACCACTTTCCCTACATTTTAAAGATTCAGGAATAGCACCATTCAACTCAGCGCAAAAAAGTAAGTCAGAATAGCTATGATTTGATTAAAAAAAAAAAAAAAAAAAAGGGAGCGTGTCCATTACTTTCTCGGGCTGATTTGACCACTTTCCTGACATTTTAAAGATTCAGGAATAGCACCATTCGACTCAGCGCAAAAAAGTAAGTCAGAATAGCTATGATTTGATTTAAAAAAAAAAAAAAAAAAAGTGGGCGTGTCCATGACTTTCTCGGGCTGATTTGACCACTTTCCCTACATTTTAAAGATTCAGGAATAGCACCATTCGACTCAGCGCAAAAAAGTAATTCAGATTAGCTATGATTTGATTTAAAAAAAAAAAAAAAAAAAGTGGGCGTGTCCATGACTTTCTCGGGCTGATTTGACCACTTTCCCTACATTTTAAAGATTCAGGAATAGCACCATTCAACTCAGCGCAAAAAAGTAAGTCAGAATAGCTATGATTTGATTAAAAAAAAAAAAAAAAGGGGGGCGTGTCCATGACTTTCTCGGGCTGATTTGACCACTTTCCCGACATTTTAAAGATTCAGGAATAGCACCATTCAACTCAGCGCAAAAAAGTAAGTCAGAATAGCTATGATTTGATGAAAAAAAAAAAAAAAAAAAAAGGGGGCGTGTCCATGACTTTCTCGGGCTGATTTGACCACTTTCCCTACATTTTAAAGATTCAGGAATAGCACCATTCAACTCAGCGCAAAAAAGTAAGTCAGAATAGCTATGATTTGATTAAAAAGAAAAAAAAGAAGAGGGGGCGTGTCCATGACTTTCTCGGGCTGATTTGACCACTTTCCCGACATTTTAAAGATTCAGGAATAGCACCATTCGACTCAGCGCAAAAAAGTAAGTCAGAATAGCTATGATTTGATTTAAAATAAAAAAAAAAAAAAGTGGGCGTGTCCATGACTTTCTCGGGCTGATTTGACCACTTTCCCTACATTTTAAAGATTCAGGAATAGCACCATTCAACTCAGCGCAAAAAAGTAAGTCAGAATAGCTATGATTTGATTAAAAAAAAAAAAAAAAGGGGGGCGTGTCCATGACTTTCTCGGGCTGATTTGACCACTTTCCCGACATTTTAAAGATTCAGGAATAGCACCATTCAACTCAGCGCAAAAAAGTAAGTCAGAATAGCTATGATTTGATGAAAAAAAAAAAAAAAAAAAAAGGGGGCGTGTCCATGACTTTCTCGGGCTGATTTGACCACTTTCCCT
This sequence comes from Gymnoscopelus braueri, assembly GCF_963280865.1. Lineage (NCBI taxonomy): Eukaryota > Metazoa > Chordata > Actinopteri > Myctophiformes > Myctophidae > Gymnoscopelus > Gymnoscopelus braueri. The sequence continues at coordinate 51,919,193 of NC_137620.1, read as the reverse complement.
ACATTTTAAAGATTCAGGAATAGCACCATTCAACTCAGCGCAAAAAAGTAAGTCAGAATAGCTATGATTTGATTAAAAAGAAAAAAAAGAAGAGGGGGCGTGTCCATGACTTTCTCGGGCTGATTTGACCACTTTCCCGACATTTTAAAGATTCAGGAATAGCACCATTCGACTCAGCGCAAAAAAGTAAGTCAGAATAGCTATGATTTGATTTAAAAAAAAAAAAAAAAAAAGTGGGCGTGTCCATGACTTTCTCGGGCTGATTTGACCACTTTCCCTACATTTTAAAGATTCAGGAATAGCACCATTCAACTCAGCGCAAAAAAGTAAGTCAGAATAGCTATGATTTGATTGAAAAAAAAATAAAAAAAAAAGGGGGCGTGTCCATGACTTTCTCGGGCTGATTTGACCACTTTCCCGACATTTTAAAGATTCAGGAATAGCACCATTCAACTCAGCGCAAAAAAGTAAGTCAGAATAGCTATGATTTGATTAAAAAAAAAAAAAAAGGGGGCATGTCCATGACTTTCTCGGGCTGATTTGACCACTTTCCCTACATTTTAAAGATTCAGGAATAGCACCATTCAACTCAGCGCAAAAAAGTAAGTCAGAATAGCTATGATTTGATTAAAAAAAAAAAAAAAAAAAAGGGAGCGTGTCCATTACTTTCTCGGGCTGATTTGACCACTTTCCTGACATTTTAAAGATTCAGGAATAGCACCATTCGACTCAGCGCAAAAAAGTAAGTCAGAATAGCTATGATTTGATTTAAAAAAAAAAAAAAAAAAAGTGGGCGTGTCCATGACTTTCTCGGGCTGATTTGACCACTTTCCCTACATTTTAAAGATTCAGGAATAGCACCATTCGACTCAGCGCAAAAAAGTAAGTCAGAATAGCTATGATTTGATTTAAAAAAAAAAAAAAAAAAAGTGGGCGTGTCCATGACTTTCTCGGGCTGATTTGACCACTTTCCCTACATTTTAAAGATTCAGGAATAGCACCATTCAACTCAGCGCAAAAAAGTAAGTCAGAATAGCTATGATTTGATTAAAAAAAAAAAAAAAAGGGGGGCGTGTCCATGACTTTCTCGGGCTGATTTGACCACTTTCCCGACATTTTAAAGATTCAGGAATAGCACCATTCAACTCAGCGCAAAAAAGTAATTCAGATTAGCTATGATTTGATTTAAAAAAAAAAAAAAAAAAGGGGGCGTGTCCATGACTTTCTCAGGCTGATTTGACCACTTTCCCGACATTTTAAAGATTCAGGAATAGCACCATTCAACTCAGCGCAAAAAAGTAAGTCAGAATAGCTATGATTTGATTAAAAAAAAAAAAAAAAAAAAGGGGGCGTGTCCATGACTTTCTCGGGCTGATTTGACCACTTTCCCGACATTTTAAAGATTCAGGAATAGCACCATTCAACTCAGCGCAAAAAAAGTAAGTCAGAATAGCTATGATTTGATAAAAAAAAAAAAAGGAAAAAAAGGGGGCGTGTCCATGACTTTCTCGGGCTGATTTGACCACTTTCCCGACATTTTAAAGATTCAGGAATAGCACCATTCAACTCAGCGCAAAAAAAGTAAGTCAGAATAGCTATGATTTGATAAAAAAAAAAAAAAAAAAAAAAAAAGGGGGCGTGTCCATGACTTTCTCAGGCTGATTTGACCACTTTCCCGACATTTTAAAGATTCAGGAATAGCACCATTCAACTCAGCGCAAAAAAGTAAGTCAGAATAGCTATGATTTGATTAAAAAAAAAAGGGAAAAAAAGGGGCGTGTCCATTACTTTCTCGGGCTGATTTGACCACTTTCCCGACATTTTAAAGATTCAGGAATAGCACCATTCAACTCAGCGTAAAAAAGTAAGTCAGAATAGCTATGATTTGATTAAAAAAAAAAAAAAAAAAAAGGGAGCGTGTCCATGACTTTCTCGGGCTGATTTGACCACTTTCCCGACATTTTAAAGATTCAGGAATAGCACCATTCAACTCAGCGCAAAAAAAGTAAGTCAGAATAGCCATGATTTGATAAAAAAAAAAAAAAAAAAAGGGGGCGTGTCCATGACTTTCTCGGGCTGATTTGACCACTTTCCCGACATTTTAAAGATTCAGGAATAGCACCATTCAACTCAGCGCAAAAAAGTAAGTCAGAATAGCTATGATTTGATAAAAAAAAAAGGGGGCGTGTCCATGACTTTCTCAGGCTGATTTGACCACTTTCCCGACATTTTAAAGATTCAGGAATAGCACCATTCAACTCAGCGCAAAAAAGTAAGTCAGAATAGCTATGATTTGATTAAAAAAAAAAGGGAAAAAAAGGGGCGTGTCCATTACTTTCTCGGGCTGATTTGACCACTTTCCCGACATTTTAAAGATTCAGGAATAGCACCATTCAACTCAGCGCAAAAAAGTAAGTCAGAATAGCTATGATTTGATTAAAAAAAAATAAAAAAAAAAGTGGGCGTGTCCATGACTTTCTCGGGCTGATTTGACCACTTTCCCGACATTTTAAAGATTCAGGAATAGCACCATTCAACTCAGCGCAAAAAAGTAAGTCAGAATAGCTATGATTTGATTAAAAAAAAAAAAAAAGGGGGCATGTCCATGACTTTCTCGGGCTGATTTGACCACTTTCCCTACATTTTAAAGATTCAGGAATAGCACCATTCAACTCAGCGCAAAAAAGTAAGTCAGAATAGCTATGATTTGATTAAAAAAAAAAAAAAAAAAAGGGAGCGTGTCCATTACTTTCTCGGGCTGATTTGACCACTTTCCTGACATTTTAAAGATTCAGGAATAGCACCATTCGACTCAGCGCAAAAAAGTAAGTCAGAATAGCTATGATTTGATTTAAAAAAAAAAAAAAAAAAAGTGGGCGTGTCCATGACTTTCTCGGGCTGATTTGACCACTTTCCCTACATTTTAAAGATTCAGGAATAGCACCATTCAACTCAGCGCAAAAAAGTAAGTCAGAATAGCTATGATTTGATTAAAAAAAAAAAAAAAGGGGGGCGTGTCCATGACTTTCTCGGGCTGATTTGACCACTTTCCCTACATTTTAAAGATTCAGGAATAGCACCATTCAACTCAGCGCAAAAAAGTAAGTCAGAATAGCTATGATTTGATTAAAAAAAAAAAAAAAAGGGGGGCGTGTCCATGACTTTCTCGGGCTGATTTGACCACTTTCCCGACATTTTAAAGATTCAGGAATAGCACCATTCAACTCAGCGCAAAAAAGTAATTCAGATTAGCTATGATTTGATTTAAAAAAAAAAAAAAAAAAAGGGGGCGTGTCCATGACTTTCTCAGGCTGATTTGACCACTTTCCCGACATTTTAAAGATTCAGGAATAGCACCATTCAACTCAGCGCAAAAAAGTAAGTCAGAATAGCTATGATTTGATTAAAAAAAAAAAAAAAAAAAGGGGGCGTGTCCATGACTTTCTCGGGCTGATTTGACCACTTTCCCGACATTTTAAAGATTCAGGAATAGCACCATTCAACTCAGCGCAAAAAAAGTAAGTCAGAATAGCTATGATTTGATAAAAAAAAAAAAGGAAAAAAAGGGGGCGTGTCCATGACTTTCTCGGGCTGATTTGACCACTTTCCCGACATTTTAAAGATTCAGGAATAGCACCATTCAACTCAGCGCAAAAAAAGTAAGTCAGAATAGCTATGATTTGATAAAAAAAAAAAAAAAAAAAAAAAGGGGGCGTGTCCATGACTTTCTCAGGCTGATTTGACCACTTTCCCGACATTTTAAAGATTCAGGAATAGCACCATTCAACTCAGCGCAAAAAAGTAAGTCAGAATAGCTATGATTTGATTAAAAAAAAAAGGGAAAAAAAGGGGCGTGTCCATTACTTTCTCGGGCTGATTTGACCACTTTCCCGACATTTTAAAGATTCAGGAATAGCACCATTCAACTCAGCGCAAAAAAGTAAGTCAGAATAGCTATGATTTGATTAAAAAAAAAAAAAAAAAAAAGGGAGCGTGTCCATGACTTTCTCGGGCTGATTTGACCACTTTCCCGACATTTTAAAGATTCAGGAATAGCACCATTCAACTCAGCGCAAAAAAAGTAAGTCAGAATAGCCATGATTTGATAAAAAAAAAAAAAAAAAAAGGGGGCGTGTCCATGACTTTCTCGGGCTGATTTGACCACTTTCCCTACATTTTAAAGATTCAGGAATAGCACCATTCAACTCAGCGCAAAAAAGTAAGTCAGAATAGCTATGATTTGATTAAAAAAAAAAAAAAAAGGGGGGCGTGTCCATGACTTTCTCGGGCTGATTTGACCACTTTCCCGACATTTTAAAGATTCAGGAATAGCACCATTCAACTCAGCGCAAAAAAGTAATTCAGATTAGCTATGATTTGATTTAAAAAAAAAAAAAAAAAAAGGGGGCGTGTCCATGACTTTCTCAGGCTGATTTGACCACTTTCCCGACATTTTAAAGATTCAGGAATAGCACCATTCAACTCAGCGCAAAAAAGTAAGTCAGAATAGCTATGATTTGATTAAAAAAAAAAAAAAAAAAAGGGGGCGTGTCCATGACTTTCTCGGGCTGATTTGACCACTTTCCCGACATTTTAAAGATTCAGGAATAGCACCATTCAACTCAGCGCAAAAAAAGTAAGTCAGAATAGCTATGATTTGATAAAAAAAAAAAAGGAAAAAAAGGGGGCGTGTCCATGACTTTCTCGGGCTGATTTGACCACTTTCCCGACATTTTAAAGATTCAGGAATAGCACCATTCAACTCAGCGCAAAAAAAGTAAGTCAGAATAGCTATGATTTGATAAAAAAAAAAAAAAAAAAAAAAGGGGGCGTGTCCATGACTTTCTCAGGCTGATTTGACCACTTTCCCGACATTTTAAAGATTCAGGAATAGCACCATTCAACTCAGCGCAAAAAAGTAAGTCAGAATAGCTATGATTTGATTAAAAAAAAAAGGGAAAAAAAGGGGCGTGTCCATTACTTTCTCGGGCTGATTTGACCACTTTCCCGACATTTTAAAGATTCAGGAATAGCACCATTCAACTCAGCGCAAAAAAGTAAGTCAGAATAGCTATGATTTGATTAAAAAAAAAAAAAAAAAAAAGGGAGCGTGTCCATGACTTTCTCGGGCTGATTTGACCACTTTCCCGACATTTTAAAGATTCAGGAATAGCACCATTCAACTCAGCGCAAAAAAAGTAAGTCAGAATAGCCATGATTTGATAAAAAAAAAAAAAAAAAAAGGGGGCGTGTCCATGACTTTCTCGGGCTGATTTGACCACTTTCCCGACATTTTAAAGATTCAGGAATAGCACCATTCAACTCAGCGCAAAAAAGTAAGTCAGAATAGCTATGATTTGATGAAAAAAAAAAAAAAAGGGGGCATGTCCATGACTTTCTCGGGCTGATTTGACCACTTTCCCTACATTTTAAAGATTCAGGAATAGCACCATTCAACTCAGCGCAAAAAAGTAAGTCAGAATAGCTATGATTTGATTAAAAAAAAAGAAAAAAAAAAGGGAGCGTGTCCATTACTTTCTCGGGCTGATTTGACCACTTTCCTGACATTTTAAAGATTCAGGAATAGCACCATTCGACTCAGCGCAAAAAAGTAAGTCAGAATAGCTATGATTTGATTAAAAAGAAAAAAAAGAAGAGGGGGCGTGTCCATGACTTTCTCGGGCTGATTTGACCACTTTCCCGACATTTTAAAGATTCAGGAATAGCACCATTCGACTCAGCGCAAAAAAGTAAGTCAGAATAGCTATGATTTGATTTAAAAAAAAAAAAAAAGGGGGGCGTGTCCATGACTTTCTCGGGCTGATTTGACCACTTTCCCGACATTTTAAAGATTCAGGAATAGCACCATTCAACTCAGCGCAAAAAAGTAATTCAGATTAGCTATGATTTGATTTAAAAAAAAAAAAAAAAAAAGTGGGCGTGTCCATGACTTTCTCGGGCTGATTTGACCACTTTCCCTACATTTTAAAGATTCAGGAATAGCACCATTCAACTCAGCGTAAAAAAGTAAGTCAGAATAGCTATGATTTGATTACAAAAAAAAAAAAAAAAAAGGGAGCGTGTCCATGACTTTCTCGGGCTGATTTGACCACTTTCCCGACATTTTAAAGATTCAGGAATAGCACCATTCAACTCAGCGCAAAAAAAGTAAGTCAGAATAGCCATGATTTGATAAAAAAAAAAAAAAAAAAAAGGGGGCGTGTCCATGACTTTCTCGGGCTGATTTGACCACTTTCCCGACATTTTAAAGATTCAGGAATAGCACCATTCAACTCAGCGCAAAAAAGTAAGTCAGAATAGCTATGATTTGATAAAAAAAAAAAAAGGGGGCGTGTCCATGACTTTCTCAGGCTGATTTGACCACTTTCCCGACATTTTAAAGATTCAGGAATAGCACCATTCAACTCAGCGCAAAAAAGTAAGTCAGAATAGCTATGATTTGATTAAAAAAAAAAGGGAAAAAAAGGGGCGTGTCCATTACTTTCTCGGGCTGATTTGACCACTTTCCCGACATTTTAAAGATTCAGGAATAGCACCATTCAACTCAGCGCAAAAAAGTAAGTCAGAATAGCTATGATTTGATTAAAAAAAAAAAAAAAAAAAGTGGGCGTGTCCATGACTTTCTCGGGCTGATTTGACCACTTTCCCTACATTTTAAAGATTCAGGAATAGCACCATTCAACTCAGCGCAAAAAAGTAAGTCAGAATAGCTATGATTTGATAAAAAAAAAAAAAGGGGGCGTGTCCATGACTTTCTCAGGCTGATTTGACCACTTTCCCGACATTTTAAAGATTCAGGAATAGCACCATTCAACTCAGCGCAAAAAAGTAAGTCAGAATAGCTATGATTTGATTAAAAAAAAAAGGGAAAAAAAGGGGCGTGTCCATTACTTTCTCGGGCTGATTTGACCACTTTCCCGACATTTTAAAGATTCAGGAATAGCACCATTCAACTCAGCGTAAAAAAGTAAGTCAGAATAGCTATGATTTGATTAAAAAAAAAAAAAAAAAAAAGGGAGCGTGTCCATGACTTTCTCGGGCTGATTTGACCACTTTCCCGACATTTTAAAGATTCAGGAATAGCACCATTCAACTCAGCGCAAAAAAAGTAAGTCAGAATAGCCATGATTTGATAAAAAAAAAAAAAAAAAAAGGGGGCGTGTCCATGACTTTCTCGGGCTGATTTGACCACTTTCCCGACATTTTAAAGATTCAGGAATAGCACCATTCAACTCAGCGCAAAAAAGTAAGTCAGAATAGCTATGATTTGATAAAAAAAAAAAAAGGGGGCGTGTCCATGACTTTCTCAGGCTGATTTGACCACTTTCCCGACATTTTAAAGATTCAGGAATAGCACCATTCAACTCAGCGCAAAAAAGTAAGTCAGAATAGCTATGATTTGATTAAAAAAAAAAGGGAAAAAAAGGGGCGTGTCCATTACTTTCTCGGGCTGATTTGACCACTTTCCCGACATTTTAAAGATTCAGGAATAGCACCATTCAACTCAGCGCAAAAAAGTAAGTCAGAATAGCTATGATTTGATTAAAAAAAAAAAAAAAAAAAGTGGGCGTGTCCATGACTTTCTCGGGCTGATTTGACCACTTTCCCTACATTTTAAAGATTCAGGAATAGCACCATTCAACTCAGCGCAAAAAAGTAAGTCAGAATAGCTATGATTTGATTGAAAAAAAAAAAAAAAAAAGGGGGCATGTCCATGACTTTCTCGGGCTGATTTGACCACTTTCCCTACATTTTAAAGATTCAGGAATAGCACCATTCAACTCAGCGCAAAAAAGTAAGTCAGAATAGCTATGATTTGATTAAAAAAAAAAAAAAAAGGGGGGCGTGTCCATGACTTTCTCGGGCTGATTTGACCACTTTCCCGACATTTTAAAGATTCAGGAATAGCACCATTCAACTCAGCGCAAAAAAGTAATTCAGATTAGCTATGATTTGATTTAAAAAAAAAAAAAAAAAAAGGGGGCGTGTCCATGACTTTCTCAGGCTGATTTGACCACTTTCCCGACATTTTAAAGATTCAGGAATAGCACCATTCAACTCAGCGCAAAAAAGTAAGTCAGAATAGCTATGATTTGATTAAAAAAAAAAAAAAAAAAAAGGGGGCGTGTCCATGACTTTCTCGGGCTGATTTGACCACTTTCCCGACATTTTAAAGATTCAGGAATAGCACCATTCAACTCAGCGCAAAAAAAGTAAGTCAGAATAGCTATGATTTGATAAAAAAAAAAAAAGGAAAAAAAGGGGGCGTGTCCATGACTTTCTCGGGCTGATTTGACCACTTTCCCGACATTTTAAAGATTCAGGAATAGCACCATTCAACTCAGCGCAAAAAAAGTAAGTCAGAATAGCTATGATTTGATAAAAAAAAAAAAAAAAAAAAAAAGGGGGCGTGTCCATGACTTTCTCAGGCTGATTTGACCACTTTCCCGACATTTTAAAGATTCAGGAATAGCACCATTCAACTCAGCGCAAAAAAGTAAGTCAGAATAGCTATGATTTGATTAAAAAAAAAAGGGAAAAAAAGGGGCGTGTCCATTACTTTCTCGGGCTGATTTGACCACTTTCCCGACATTTTAAAGATTCAGGAATAGCACCATTCAACTCAGCGTAAAAAAGTAAGTCAGAATAGCTATGATTTGATTAAAAAAAAAAAAAAAAAAAAGGGAGCGTGTCCATGACTTTCTCGGGCTGATTTGACCACTTTCCCGACATTTTAAAGATTCAGGAATAGCACCATTCAACTCAGCGCAAAAAAAGTAAGTCAGAATAGCCATGATTTGATAAAAAAAAAAAAAAAAAAAAGGGGGCGTGTCCATGACTTTCTCGGGCTGATTTGACCACTTTCCCGACATTTTAAAGATTCAGGAATAGCACCATTCAACTCAGCGCAAAAAAGTAAGTCAGAATAGCTATGATTTGATAAAAAAAAAAAAAGGAAAAAAAGGGGGCGTGTCCATGACTTTCTCGGGCTGATTTGACCACTTTCCCGACATTTTAAAGATTCAGGAATAGCACCATTCAACTCAGCGCAAAAAAAGTAAGTCAGAATAGCTATGATTTGATAAAAAAAAAAAAAAAAAAAAAAAAGGGGGCGTGTCCATGACTTTCTCAGGCTGATTTGACCACTTTCCCGACATTTTAAAGATTCAGGAATAGCACCATTCAACTCAGCGCAAAAAAGTAAGTCAGAATAGCTATGATTTGATTAAAAAAAAAAGGGAAAAAAAGGGGCGTGTCCATTACTTTCTCGGGCTGATTTGACCACTTTCCCGACATTTTAAAGATTCAGGAATAGCACCATTCAACTCAGCGTAAAAAAGTAAGTCAGAATAGCTATGATTTGATTTAAAAAAAAAAAAAAAAAAAGTGGGCGTGTCCATGACTTTCTCGGGCTGATTTGACCACTTTCCCTACATTTTAAAGATTCAGGAATAGCACCATTCAACTCAGCGCAAAAAAGTAAGTCAGAATAGCTATGATTTGATTAAAAAAAAAAAAAAAAGGGGGGCGTGTCCATGACTTTCTCGGGCTGATTTGACCACTTTCCCGACATTTTAAAGATTCAGGAATAGCACCATTCAACTCAGCGCAAAAAAGTAATTCAGATTAGCTATGATTTGATTTAAAAAAAAAAAAAAAAAAGGGGGCGTGTCCATGACTTTCTCAGGCTGATTTGACCACTTTCCCGACATTTTAAAGATTCAGGAATAGCACCTTTCAACTCAGCGCAAAAAAGTAAGTCAGAATAGCTATGATTTGATTAAAAAAAAAAAAAAAAAAAAGGGGGCGTGTCCATGACTTTCTCGGGCTGATTTGACCACTTTCCCGACATTTTAAAGATTCAGGAATAGCACCATTCAACTCAGCGCAAAAAAAGTAAGTCAGAATAGCTATGATTTGATAAAAAAAAAAAAAGGAAAAAAAGGGGGCGTGTCCATGACTTTCTCGGGCTGATTTGACCACTTTCCCGACATTTTAAAGATTCAGGAATAGCACCATTCAACTCAGCGCAAAAAAAGTAAGTCAGAATAGCTATGATTTGATAAAAAAAAAAAAAAAAAAAAAAAAGGGGGCGTGTCCATGACTTTCTCAGGCTGATTTGACCACTTTCCCGACATTTTAAAGATTCAGGAATAGCACCATTCAACTCAGCGCAAAAAAGTAAGTCAGAATAGCTATGATTTGATTAAAAAAAAAAGGGAAAAAAAGGGGCGTGTCCATTACTTTCTCGGGCTGATTTGACCACTTTCCCGACATTTTAAAGATTCAGGAATAGCACCATTCAACTCAGCGTAAAAAAGTAAGTCAGAATAGCTATGATTTGATTAAAAAAAAAAAAAAAAAAAAGGGAGCGTGTCCATGACTTTCTCGGGCTGATTTGACCACTTTCCCGACATTTTAAAGATTCAGGAATAGCACCATTCAACTCAGCGCAAAAAAAGTAAGTCAGAATAGCCATGATTTGATAAAAAAAAAAAAAAAAAAAAGGGGGCGTGTCCATGACTTTCTCGGGCTGATTTGACCACTTTCCCGACATTTTAAAGATTCAGGAATAGCACCATTCAACTCAGCGCAAAAAAGTAAGTCAGAATAGCTATGATTTGATAAAAAAAAAAAAAGGGGGCGTGTCCATGACTTTCTCAGGCTGATTTGACCACTTTCCCGACATTTTAAAGATTCAGGAATAGCACCATTCAACTCAGCGCAAAAAAGTAAGTCAGAATAGCTATGATTTGATTAAAAAAAAAAGGGAAAAAAAGGGGCGTGTCCATTACTTTCTCGGGCTGATTTGACCACTTTCCCGACATTTTAAAGATTCAGGAATAGCACCATTCAACTCAGCGCAAAAAAGTAAGTCAGAATAGCTATGATTTGATTAAAAAAAAAAAAAAAAAAAGTGGGCGTGTCCATGACTTTCTCGGGCTGATTTGACCACTTTCCCTACATTTTAAAGATTCAGGAATAGCACCATTCAACTCAGCGCAAAAAAGTAAGTCAGAATAGCTATGATTTGATTGAAAAAATAAATAAAAAAAAAGGGGGCGTGTCCATGACTTTCTCGGGCTGATTTGACCACTTTCCCGACATTTTAAAGATTCAGGAATAGCACCATTCAACTCAGCGCAAAAAAGTAAGTCAGAATAGCTATGATTTGATTAAAAAAAAAAAAAAAGGGGGCATGTCCATGACTTTCTCGGGCTGATTTGACCACTTTCCCTACATTTTAAAGATTCAGGAATAGCACCATTCAACTCAGCGCAAAAAAGTAAGTCAGAATAGCTATGATTTGATTAAAAAAAAAAAAAAAAGGGGGGCGTGTCCATGACTTTCTCGGGCTGATTTGACCACTTTCCCGACATTTTAAAGATTCAGGAATAGCACCATTCAACTCAGCGCAAAAAAGTAAGTCAGAATAGCTATGATTTGATAAAAAAAAAAAAAGGAAAAAAAGGGGGCGTGTCCATGACTTTCTCGGGCTGATTTGACCACTTTCCCGACATTTTAAAGATTCAGGAATAGCACCATTCAACTCAGCGCAAAAAAAGTAAGTCAGAATAGCTATGATTTGATAAAAAAAAAAAAAAAAAAAAAAAAAGGGGGCGTGTCCATGACTTTCTCAGGCTGATTTGACCACTTTCCCGACATTTTAAAGATTCAGGAATAGCACCATTCAACTCAGCGCAAAAAAGTAAGTCAGAATAGCTATGATTTGATTAAAAAAAAAAGGGAAAAAAAGGGGCGTGTCCATTACTTTCTCGGGCTGATTTGACCACTTTCCCGACATTTTAAAGATTCAGGAATAGCACCATTCAACTCAGCGTAAAAAAGTAAGTCAGAATAGCTATGATTTGATTTAAAAAAAAAAAAAAAAAAGTGGGCGTGTCCATGACTTTCTCGGGCTGATTTGACCACTTTCCCTACATTTTAAAGATTCAGGAATAGCACCATTCAACTCAGCGCAAAAAAGTAAGTCAGAATAGCTATGATTTGATTAAAAAAAAAAAAAAAAGGGGGGCGTGTCCATGACTTTCTCGGGCTGATTTGACCACTTTCCCGACATTTTAAAGATTCAGGAATAGCACCATTCAACTCAGCGCAAAAAAGTAATTCAGATTAGCTATGATTTGATTTAAAAAAAAAAAAAAAAAAAGGGGGCGTGTCCATGACTTTCTCAGGCTGATTTGACCACTTTCCCGACATTTTAAAGATTCAGGAATAGCACCTTTCAACTCAGCGCAAAAAAGTAAGTCAGAATAGCTATGATTTGATTAAAAAAAAAAAAAAAAAAAAGGGGGCGTGTCCATGACTTTCTCGGGCTGATTTGACCACTTTCCCGACATTTTAAAGATTCAGGAATAGCACCATTCAACTCAGCGCAAAAAAAGTAAGTCAGAATAGCTATGATTTGATAAAAAAAAAAAAAGGAAAAAAAGGGGGCGTGTCCATGACTTTCTCGGGCTGATTTGACCACTTTCCCGACATTTTAAAGATTCAGGAATAGCACCATTCAACTCAGCGCAAAAAAAGTAAGTCAGAATAGCTATGATTTGATAAAAAAAAAAAAAAAAAAAAAAAAAGGGGGCGTGTCCATGACTTTCTCAGGCTGATTTGACCACTTTCCCGACATTTTAAAGATTCAGGAATAGCACCATTCAACTCAGCGCAAAAAAGTAAGTCAGAATAGCTATGATTTGATTAAAAAAAAAAGGGAAAAAAAGGGGCGTGTTCATTACTTTCTCGGGCTGATTTGACCACTTTCCCGACATTTTAAAGATTCAGGAATAGCACCATTCAACTCAGCGTAAAAAAGTAAGTCAGAATAGCTATGATTTGATTAAAAAAAAAAAAAAAAAAAAGGGAGCGTGTCCATGACTTTCTCGGGCTGATTTGACCACTTTCCCGACATTTTAAAGATTCAGGAATAGCACCATTCAACTCAGCGCAAAAAAAGTAAGTCAGAATAGCCATGATTTGATAAAAAAAAAAAAAAAAAAAAGGGGGCGTGTCCATGACTTTCTCGGGCTGATTTGACCACTTTCCCGACATTTTAAAGATTCAGGAATAGCACCATTCAACTCAGCGCAAAAAAGTAAGTCAGAATAGCTATGATTTGATAAAAAAAAAAAAAGGGGGCGTGTCCATGACTTTCTCAGGCTGATTTGACCACTTTCCCGACATTTTAAAGATTCAGGAATAGCACCATTCAACTCAGCGCAAAAAAGTAAGTCAGAATAGCTATGATTTGATTAAAAAAAAAAGGGAAAAAAAGGGGCGTGTCCATTACTTTCTCGGGCTGATTTGACCACTTTCCCGACATTTTAAAGATTCAGGAATAGCACCATTCAACTCAGCGCAAAAAAGTAAGTCAGAATAGCTATGATTTGATTAAAAAAAAAAAAAAAAAAAGTGGGCGTGTCCATGACTTTCTCGGGCTGATTTGACCACTTTCCCTACATTTTAAAGATTCAGGAATAGCACCATTCAACTCAGCGCAAAAAAGTAAGTCAGAATAGCTATGATTTGATTGAAAAAAAAAATAAAAAAAAAGGGGGCGTGTCCATGACTTTCTCGGGCTGATTTGACCACTTTCCCGACATTTTAAAGATTCAGGAATAGCACCATTCAACTCAGCGCAAAAAAGTAAGTCAGAATAGCTATGATTTGATTAAAAAAAAAAAAAAAGGGGGCATGTCCATGACTTTCTCGGGCTGATTTGACCACTTTCCCTACATTTTAAAGATTCAGGAATAGCACCATTCAACTCAGCGCAAAAAAGTAAGTCAGAATAGCTATGATTTGATTAAAAAAAAAAAAAAAAGGGGGGCGTGTCCATGACTTTCTCGGGCTGATTTGACCACTTTCCCGACATTTTAAAGATTCAGGAATAGCACCATTCAACTCAGCGCAAAAAAGTAATTCAGATTAGCTATGATTTGATTTAAAAAAAAAAAAAAAAAAGGGGGCGTGTCCATGACTTTCTCAGGCTGATTTGACCACTTTCCCGACATTTTAAAGATTCAGGAATAGCACCATTCAACTCAGCGCAAAAAAGTAAGTCAGAATAGCTATGATTTGATTAAAAAAAAAAAAAAAAAAAGGGGGCGTGTCCATGACTTTCTCGGGCTGATTTGACCACTTTCCCGACATTTTAAAGATTCAGGAATAGCACCATTCAACTCAGCGCAAAAAAAGTAAGTCAGAATAGCTATGATTTGATAAAAAAAAAAAAAGGAAAAAAAGGGGGCGTGTCCATGACTTTCTCGGGCTGATTTGACCACTTTCCCGACATTTTAAAGATTCAGGAATAGCACCATTCAACTCAGCGCAAAAAAAGTAAGTCAGAATAGCTATGATTTGATAAAAAAAAAAAAAAAAAAAAAAAAGGGGGCGTGTCCATGACTTTCTCAGGCTGATTTGACCACTTTCCCGACATTTTAAAGATTCAGGAATAGCACCATTCAACTCAGCGCAAAAAAGTAAGTCAGAATAGCTATGATTTGATTAAAAAAAAAAGGGAAAAAAAGGGGCGTGTCCATTACTTTCTCGGGCTGATTTGACCACTTTCCCGACATTTTAAAGATTCAGGAATAGCACCATTCAACTCAGCGTAAAAAAGTAAGTCAGAATAGCTATGATTTGATTAAAAAAAAAAAAAAAAAAAGGGAGCGTGTCCATGACTTTCTCGGGCTGATTTGACCACTTTCCCGACATTTTAAAGATTCAGGAATAGCACCATTCAACTCAGCGCAAAAAAAGTAAGTCAGAATAGCCATGATTTGATAAAAAAAAAAAAAAAAAAAGGGGGCGTGTCCATGACTTTCTCGGGCTGATTTGACCACTTTCCCGACATTTTAAAGATTCAGGAATAGCACCATTCAACTCAGCGCAAAAAAGTAAGTCAGAATAGCTATGATTTGATAAAAAAAAAAAAAGGGGGCGTGTCCATGACTTTCTCAGGCTGATTTGACCACTTTCCCGACATTTTAAAGATTCAGGAATAGCACCATTCAACTCAGCGCAAAAAAGTAAGTCAGAATAGCTATGATTTGATTAAAAAAAAAAGGGAAAAAAAGGGGCGTGTCCATTACTTTCTCGGGCTGATTTGACCACTTTCCCGACATTTTAAAGATTCAGGAATAGCACCATTCAACTCAGCGCAAAAAAGTAAGTCAGAATAGCTATGATTTGATTAAAAAAAAAAAAAAAAAAAGTGGGCGTGTCCATGACTTTCTCGGGCTGATTTGACCACTTTCCCTACATTTTAAAGATTCAGGAATAGCACCATTCAACTCAGCGCAAAAAAGTAAGTCAGAATAGCTATGATTTGATTAAAAAAAAAAAAAAAAGGGGGGCGTGTCCATGACTTTCTCGGGCTGATTTGACCACTTTCCCGACATTTTAAAGATTCAGGAATAGCACCATTCAACTCAGCGCAAAAAAGTAATTCAGATTAGCTATGATTTGATTTAAAAAAAAAAAAAAAAAAGGGGGCGTGTCCATGACTTTCTCAGGCTGATTTGACCACTTTCCCGACATTTTAAAGATTCAGGAATAGCACCATTCAACTCAGCGCAAAAAAGTAAGTCAGAATAGCTATGATTTGATTAAAAAAAAAAAAAAAAAAAAAGGGGGCGTGTCCATGACTTTCTCGGGCTGATTTGACCACTTTCCCGACATTTTAAAGATTCAGGAATAGCACCATTCAACTCAGCGCAAAAAAAGTAAGTCAGAATAGCTATGATTTGATAAAAAAAAAAAAAGGAAAAAAAGGGGGCGTGTCCATGACTTTCTCGGGCTGATTTGACCACTTTCCCGACATTTTAAAGATTCAGGAATAGCACCATTCAACTCAGCGCAAAAAAAGTAAGTCAGAATAGCTATGATTTGATAAAAAAAAAAAAAAAAAAAAAAAAGGGGGCGTGTCCATGACTTTCTCAGGCTGATTTGACCACTTTCCCGACATTTTAAAGATTCAGGAATAGCACCATTCAACTCAGCGCAAAAAAGTAAGTCAGAATAGCTATGATTTGATTAAAAAAAAAAGGGAAAAAAAGGGGCGTGTCCATTACTTTCTCGGGCTGATTTGACCACTTTCCCGACATTTTAAAGATTCAGGAATAGCACCATTCAACTCAGCGTAAAAAAGTAAGTCAGAATAGCTATGATTTGATTAAAAAAAAAAAAAAAAAAAGGGAGCGTGTCCATGACTTTCTCGGGCTGATTTGACCACTTTCCCGACATTTTAAAGATTCAGGAATAGCACCATTCAACTCAGCGCAAAAAAAGTAAGTCAGAATAGCCATGATTTGATAAAAAAAAAAAAAAAAAAAAGGGGGCGTGTCCATGACTTTCTCGGGCTGATTTGACCACTTTCCCGACATTTTAAAGATTCAGGAATAGCACCATTCAACTCAGCGCAAAAAAGTAAGTCAGAATAGCTATGATTTGATAAAAAAAAAAAAAGGGGGCGTGTCCATGACTTTCTCAGGCTGATTTGACCACTTTCCCGACATTTTAAAGATTCAGGAATAGCACCATTCAACTCAGCGCAAAAAAGTAAGTCAGAATAGCTATGATTTGATTAAAAAAAAAAGGGAAAAAAAGGGGCGTGTCCATTACTTTCTCGGGCTGATTTGACCACTTTCCCGACATTTTAAAGATTCAGGAATAGCACCATTCAACTCAGCGCAAAAAAGTAAGTCAGAATAGCTATGATTTGATTAAAAAAAAAAAAAAAAAAGTGGGCGTGTCCATGACTTTCTCGGGCTGATTTGACCACTTTCCCTACATTTTAAAGATTCAGGAATAGCACCATTCAACTCAGCGCAAAAAAGTAAGTCAGAATAGCTATGATTTGATTGAAAAAAAAAATAAAAAAAAAGGGGGCGTGTCCATGACTTTCTCGGGCTGATTTGACCACTTTCCCGACATTTTAAAGATTCAGGAATAGCACCATTCAACTCAGCGCAAAAAAAGTAAGTCAGAATAGCTATGATTTGATAAAAAAAAAAAAAGGAAAAAAAGGGGGCGTGTCCATGACTTTCTCGGGCTGATTTGACCACTTTCCCGACATTTTAAAGATTCAGGAATAGCACCATTCAACTCAGCGCAAAAAAAGTAAGTCAGAATAGCTATGATTTGATAAAAAAAAAAAAAAAAAAAAAAAAGGGGGCGTGTCCATGACTTTCTCAGGCTGATTTGACCACTTTCCCGACATTTTAAAGATTCAGGAATAGCACCATTCAACTCAGCGCAAAAAAGTAAGTCAGAATAGCTATGATTTGATTAAAAAAAAAAGGGAAAAAAAGGGGCGTGTCCATTACTTTCTCGGGCTGATTTGACCACTTTCCCGACATTTTAAAGATTCAGGAATAGCACCATTCAACTCAGCGTAAAAAAGTAAGTCAGAATAGCTATGATTTGATTAAAAAAAAAAAAAAAAAAAGGGAGCGTGTCCATGACTTTCTCGGGCTGATTTGACCACTTTCCCGACATTTTAAAGATTCAGGAATAGCACCATTCAACTCAGCGCAAAAAAAGTAAGTCAGAATAGCCATGATTTGATAAAAAAAAAAAAAAAAAAAAGGGGGCGTGTCCATGACTTTCTCGGGCTGATTTGACCACTTTCCCGACATTTTAAAGATTCAGGAATAGCACCATTCAACTCAGCGCAAAAAAGTAAGTCAGAATAGCTATGATTTGATAAAAAAAAAAAAAGGGGGCGTGTCCATGACTTTCTCAGGCTGATTTGACCACTTTCCCGACATTTTAAAGATTCAGGAATAGCACCATTCAACTCAGCGCAAAAAAGTAAGTCAGAATAGCTATGATTTGATTAAAAAAAAAAGGGAAAAAAAGGGGCGTGTCCATTACTTTCTCGGGCTGATTTGACCACTTTCCCGACATTTTAAAGATTCAGGAATAGC
Source organism: Gymnoscopelus braueri (assembly GCF_963280865.1). Lineage (NCBI taxonomy): Eukaryota > Metazoa > Chordata > Actinopteri > Myctophiformes > Myctophidae > Gymnoscopelus > Gymnoscopelus braueri. The sequence goes on along the minus strand of NC_137620.1, from coordinate 51,901,224 downwards.
ACCATTCAACTCAGCGCAAAAAAGTAAGTCAGAATAGCTATGATTTGATTAAAAAAAAAAAAAAAAAAAGTGGGCGTGTCCATGACTTTCTCGGGCTGATTTGACCACTTTCCCTACATTTTAAAGATTCAGGAATAGCACCATTCAACTCAGCGCAAAAAAGTAAGTCAGAATAGCTATGATTTGATTGAAAAAAAAAATAAAAAAAAAGGGGGCGTGTCCATGACTTTCTCGGGCTGATTTGACCACTTTCCCGACATTTTAAAGATTCAGGAATAGCACCATTCAACTCAGCGCAAAAAAGTAAGTCAGAATAGCTATGATTTGATTAAAAAAAAAAAAAAGGGGGCATGTCCATGACTTTCTCGGGCTGATTTGACCACTTTCCCTACATTTTAAAGATTCAGGAATAGCACCATTCAACTCAGCGCAAAAAAGTAAGTCAGAATAGCTATGATTTGATTAAAAAAAAAAAAAAAAGGGGGGCGTGTCCATGACTTTCTCGGGCTGATTTGACCACTTTCCCGACATTTTAAAGATTCAGGAATAGCACCATTCAACTCAGCGCAAAAAAGTAATTCAGATTAGCTATGATTTGATTTAAAAAAAAAAAAAAAAAAAGGGGGCGTGTCCATGACTTTCTCAGGCTGATTTGACCACTTTCCCGACATTTTAAAGATTCAGGAATAGCACCATTCAACTCAGCGCAAAAAAGTAAGTCAGAATAGCTATGATTTGATTAAAAAAAAAAAAAAAAAAAAGGGGGCGTGTCCATGACTTTCTCGGGCTGATTTGACCACTTTCCCGACATTTTAAAGATTCAGGAATAGCACCATTCAACTCAGCGCAAAAAAAGTAAGTCAGAATAGCTATGATTTGATAAAAAAAAAAAAAGGAAAAAAAGGGGGCGTGTCCATGACTTTCTCGGGCTGATTTGACCACTTTCCCGACATTTTAAAGATTCAGGAATAGCACCATTCAACTCAGCGCAAAAAAAGTAAGTCAGAATAGCTATGATTTGATAAAAAAAAAAAAAAAAAAAAAAAAGGGGGCGTGTCCATGACTTTCTCAGGCTGATTTGACCACTTTCCCGACATTTTAAAGATTCAGGAATAGCACCATTCAACTCAGCGCAAAAAAGTAAGTCAGAATAGCTATGATTTGATTAAAAAAAAAAGGGAAAAAAAGGGGCGTGTCCATTACTTTCTCGGGCTGATTTGACCACTTTCCCGACATTTTAAAGATTCAGGAATAGCACCATTCAACTCAGCGTAAAAAAGTAAGTCAGAATAGCTATGATTTGATTAAAAAAAAAAAAAAAAAAAAGGGAGCGTGTCCATGACTTTCTCGGGCTGATTTGACCACTTTCCCGACATTTTAAAGATTCAGGAATAGCACCATTCAACTCAGCGCAAAAAAAGTAAGTCAGAATAGCCATGATTTGATAAAAAAAAAAAAAAAAAAAGGGGGCGTGTCCATGACTTTCTCGGGCTGATTTGACCACTTTCCCGACATTTTAAAGATTCAGGAATAGCACCATTCAACTCAGCGCAAAAAAGTAAGTCAGAATAGCTATGATTTGATAAAAAAAAAAAAAGGGGGCGTGTCCATGACTTTCTCAGGCTGATTTGACCACTTTCCCGACATTTTAAAGATTCAGGAATAGCACCATTCAACTCAGCGCAAAAAAGTAAGTCAGAATAGCTATGATTTGATTAAAAAAAAAAGGGAAAAAAAGGGGCGTGTCCATTACTTTCTCGGGCTGATTTGACCACTTTCCCGACATTTTAAAGATTCAGGAATAGCACCATTCAACTCAGCGCAAAAAAGTAAGTCAGAATAGCTATGATTTGATTAAAAAAAAAAAAAAAAAAAGTGGGCGTGTCCATGACTTTCTCGGGCTGATTTGACCACTTTCCCTACATTTTAAAGATTCAGGAATAGCACCATTCAACTCAGCGCAAAAAAGTAAGTCAGAATAGCTATGATTTGATTGAAAAAAAAAATAAAAAAAAAGGGGGCGTGTCCATGACTTTCTCGGGCTGATTTGACCACTTTCCCGACATTTTAAAGATTCAGGAATAGCACCATTCAACTCAGCGCAAAAAAAGTAAGTCAGAATAGCTATGATTTGATAAAAAAAAAAAAAGGAAAAAAAGGGGGCGTGTCCATGACTTTCTCGGGCTGATTTGACCACTTTCCCGACATTTTAAAGATTCAGGAATAGCACCATTCAACTCAGCGCAAAAAAAGTAAGTCAGAATAGCTATGATTTGATAAAAAAAAAAAAAAAAAAAAAAAGGGGGCGTGTCCATGACTTTCTCAGGCTGATTTGACCACTTTCCCGACATTTTAAAGATTCAGGAATAGCACCATTCAACTCAGCGCAAAAAAGTAAGTCAGAATAGCTATGATTTGATTAAAAAAAAAAGGGAAAAAAAGGGGCGTGTCCATTACTTTCTCGGGCTGATTTGACCACTTTCCCGACATTTTAAAGATTCAGGAATAGCACCATTCAACTCAGCGTAAAAAAGTAAGTCAGAATAGCTATGATTTGATTAAAAAAAAAAAAAAAAAAAAGGGAGCGTGTCCATGACTTTCTCGGGCTGATTTGACCACTTTCCCGACATTTTAAAGATTCAGGAATAGCACCATTCAACTCAGCGCAAAAAAAGTAAGTCAGAATAGCCATGATTTGATAAAAAAAAAAAAAAAAAAAAGGGGGCGTGTCCATGACTTTCTCGGGCTGATTTGACCACTTTCCCGACATTTTAAAGATTCAGGAATAGCACCATTCAACTCTGCGCAAAAAAGTAAGTCAGAATAGCTATGATTTGATAAAAAAAAAAAAAGGGGGCGTGTCCATGACTTTCTCAGGCTGATTTGACCACTTTCCCGACATTTTAAAGATTCAGGAATAGCACCATTCAACTCAGCGCAAAAAAGTAAGTCAGAATAGCTATGATTTGATTAAAAAAAAAAGGGAAAAAAAGGGGCGTGTCCATTACTTTCTCGGGCTGATTTGACCACTTTCCCGACATTTTAAAGATTCAGGAATAGCACCATTCAACTCAGCGCAAAAAAGTAAGTCAGAATAGCTATGATTTGATTAAAAAAAAAAAAAAAAAAAGTGGGCGTGTCCATGACTTTCTCGGGCTGATTTGACCACTTTCCCTACATTTTAAAGATTCAGGAATAGCACCATTCAACTCAGCGCAAAAAAGTAAGTCAGAATAGCTATGATTTGATTGAAAAAAAAAATAAAAAAAGGGGGCGTGTCCATGACTTTCTCGGGCTGATTTGACCACTTTCCCGACATTTTAAAGATTCAGGAATAGCACCATTCAACTCAGCGCAAAAAAGTAAGTCAGAATAGCTATGATTTGATTAAAAAAAAAAAAAAAGGGGGCATGTCCATGACTTTCTCGGGCTGATTTGACCACTTTCCCTACATTTTAAAGATTCAGGAATAGCACCATTCAACTCAGCGCAAAAAAGTAAGTCAGAATAGCTATGATTTGATTAAAAAAAAAAAAAAAAGGGGGGCGTGTCCATGACTTTCTCGGGCTGATTTGACCACTTTCCCGACATTTTAAAGATTCAGGAATAGCACCATTCAACTCAGCGCAAAAAAGTAATTCAGATTAGCTATGATTTGATTTAAAAAAAAAAAAAAAAAAAGGGGGCGTGTCCATGACTTTCTCAGGCTGATTTGACCACTTTCCCGACATTTTAAAGATTCAGGAATAGCACCATTCAACTCAGCGCAAAAAAGTAAGTCAGAATAGCTATGATTTGATTAAAAAAAAAAAAAAAAAAAAGGGGGCGTGTCCATGACTTTCTCGGGCTGATTTGACCACTTTCCCGACATTTTAAAGATTCAGGAATAGCACCATTCAACTCAGCGCAAAAAAAGTAAGTCAGAATAGCTATGATTTGATAAAAAAAAAAAAAGGAAAAAAAGGGGGCGTGTCCATGACTTTCTCGGGCTGATTTGACCACTTTCCCGACATTTTAAAGATTCAGGAATAGCACCATTCAACTCAGCGCAAAAAAAGTAAGTCAGAATAGCTATGATTTGATAAAAAAAAAAAAAAAAAAAAAAAGGGGGCGTGTCCATGACTTTCTCAGGCTGATTTGACCACTTTCCCGACATTTTAAAGATTCAGGAATAGCACCATTCAACTCAGCGCAAAAAAGTAAGTCAGAATAGCTATGATTTGATTAAAAAAAAAAGGGAAAAAAAGGGGCGTGTCCATTACTTTCTCGGGCTGATTTGACCACTTTCCCGACATTTTAAAGATTCAGGAATAGCACCATTCAACTCAGCGTAAAAAAGTAAGTCAGAATAGCTATGATTTGATTAAAAAAAAAAAAAAAAAAAAGGGAGCGTGTCCATGACTTTCTCGGGCTGATTTGACCACTTTCCCGACATTTTAAAGATTCAGGAATAGCACCATTCAACTCAGCGCAAAAAAAGTAAGTCAGAATAGCCATGATTTGATAAAAAAAAAAAAAAAAAAAAGGGGGCGTGTCCATGACTTTCTCGGGCTGATTTGACCACTTTCCCGACATTTTAAAGATTCAGGAATAGCACCATTCAACTCAGCGCAAAAAAGTAAGTCAGAATAGCTATGATTTGATAAAAAAAAAAAAAGGGGGCGTGTCCATGACTTTCTCAGGCTGATTTGACCACTTTCCCGACATTTTAAAGATTCAGGAATAGCACCATTCAACTCAGCGCAAAAAAGTAAGTCAGAATAGCTATGATTTGATTAAAAAAAAAAGGGAAAAAAAAGGGCGTGTCCATTACTTTCTCGGGCTGATTTGACCACTTTCCCGACATTTTAAAGATTCAGGAATAGCACCATTCAACTCAGCGCAAAAAAGTAAGTCAGAATAGCTATGATTTGATTAAAAAAAAAAAAAAAAAAAGTGGGCGTGTCCATGACTTTCTCGGGCTGATTTGACCACTTTCCCTACATTTTAAAGATTCAGGAATAGCACCATTCAACTCAGCGCAAAAAAGTAAGTCAGAATAGCTATGATTTGATTGAAAAAAAAAATAAAAAAAAAGGGGGCGTGTCCATGACTTTCTCGGGCTGATTTGACCACTTTCCCGACATTTTAAAGATTCAGGAATAGCACCATTCAACTCAGCGCAAAAAAGTAAGTCAGAATAGCTATGATTTGATTAAAAAAAAAAAAAAAGGGGGCATGTCCATGACTTTCTCGGGCTGATTTGACCACTTTCCCTACATTTTAAAGATTCAGGAATAGCACCATTCAACTCAGCGCAAAAAAGTAAGTCAGAATAGCTATGATTTGATTAAAAAAAAAAAAAAAAAAAAGGGAGCGTGTCCATTACTTTCTCGGGCTGATTTGACCACTTTCCTGACATTTTAAAGATTCAGGAATAGCACCATTCGACTCAGCGCAAAAAAGTAAGTCAGAATAGCTATGATTTGATTTAAAAAAAAAAAAAAAAAAGTGGGCGTGTCCATGACTTTCTCGGGCTGATTTGACCACTTTCCCTACATTTTAAAGATTCAGGAATAGCACCATTCGACTCAGCGCAAAAAAGTAAGTCAGAATAGCTATGATTTGATTTAAAAAAAAAAAAAAAAAAAGTGGGCGTGTCCATGACTTTCTCGGGCTGATTTGACCACTTTCCCTACATTTTAAAGATTCAGGAATAGCACCATTCAACTCAGCGCAAAAAAGTAAGTCAGAATAGCTATGATTTGATTAAAAAAAAAAAAAAAAGGGGGGCGTGTCCATGACTTTCTCGGGCTGATTTGACCACTTTCCCGACATTTTAAAGATTCAGGAATAGCACCATTCAACTCAGCGCAAAAAAGTAATTCAGATTAGCTATGATTTGATTTAAAAAAAAAAAAAAAAAAAGGGGGCGTGTCCATGACTTTCTCGGGCTGATTTGACCACTTTCCCTACATTTTAAAGATTCAGGAATAGCACCATTCAACTCAGCGCAAAAAAGTAAGTCAGAATAGCTATGATTTGATTAAAAAAAAAAAAAAAAGGGGGGCGTGTCCATGACTTTCTCGGGCTGATTTGACCACTTTCCCGACATTTTAAAGATTCAGGAATAGCACCATTCAACTCAGCGCAAAAAAGTAATTCAGATTAGCTATGATTTGATTTAAAAAAAAAAAAAAAAAAAGGGGGCGTGTCCATGACTTTCTCAGGCTGATTTGACCACTTTCCCGACATTTTAAAGATTCAGGAATAGCACCATTCAACTCAGCGCAAAAAAGTAAGTCAGAATAGCTATGATTTGATTAAAAAAAAAAAAAAAAAAAAGGGGGCGTGTCCATGACTTTCTCGGGCTGATTTGACCACTTTCCCGACATTTTAAAGATTCAGGAATAGCACCATTCAACTCAGCGCAAAAAAAGTAAGTCAGAATAGCTATGATTTGATAAAAAAAAAAAAAGGAAAAAAAGGGGGCGTGTCCATGACTTTCTCGGGCTGATTTGACCACTTTCCCGACATTTTAAAGATTCAGGAATAGCACCATTCAACTCAGCGCAAAAAAAGTAAGTCAGAATAGCTATGATTTGATTTAAAAAAAAAAAAAAAAAAAGTGGGCGTGTCCATGACTTTCTCGGGCTGATTTGACCACTTTCCCTACATTTTAAAGATTCAGGAATAGCACCATTCGACTCAGCGCAAAAAAGTAAGTCAGAATAGCTATGATTTGATTTAAAAAAAAAAAAAAAAAAAGTGGGCGTGTCCATGACTTTCTCGGGCTGATTTGACCACTTTCCCTACATTTTAAAGATTCAGGAATAGCACCATTCAACTCAGCGCAAAAAAGTAAGTCAGAATAGCTATGATTTGATTAAAAAAAAAAAAAAAAGGGGGGCGTGTCCATGACTTTCTCGGGCTGATTTGACCACTTTCCCGACATTTTAAAGATTCAGGAATAGCACCATTCAACTCAGCGCAAAAAAGTAATTCAGATTAGCTATGATTTGATTTAAAAAAAAAAAAAAAAAAAGGGGGCGTGTCCATGACTTTCTCAGGCTGATTTGACCACTTTCCCGACATTTTAAAGATTCAGGAATAGCACCATTCAACTCAGCGCAAAAAAGTAAGTCAGAATAGCTATGATTTGATTAAAAAAAAAAAAAAAAAAAAGGGGGCGTGTCCATGACTTTCTCGGGCTGATTTGACCACTTTCCCGACATTTTAAAGATTCAGGAATAGCACCATTCAACTCAGCGCAAAAAAAGTAAGTCAGAATAGCTATGATTTGATAAAAAAAAAAAAAGGAAAAAAAGGGGGCGTGTCCATGACTTTCTCGGGCTGATTTGACCACTTTCCCGACATTTTAAAGATTCAGGAATAGCACCATTCAACTCAGCGCAAAAAAAGTAAGTCAGAATAGCTATGATTTGATAAAAAAAAAAAAAAAAAAAAAAAAGGGGGCGTGTCCATGACTTTCTCAGGCTGATTTGACCACTTTCCCGACATTTTAAAGATTCAGGAATAGCACCATTCAACTCAGCGCAAAAAAGTAAGTCAGAATAGCTATGATTTGATTAAAAAAAAAAGGGAAAAAAAGGGGCGTGTCCATTACTTTCTCGGGCTGATTTGACCACTTTCCCGACATTTTAAAGATTCAGGAATAGCACCATTCAACTCAGCGTAAAAAAGTAAGTCAGAATAGCTATGATTTGATTAAAAAAAAAAAAAAAAAAAAGGGAGCGTGTCCATGACTTTCTCGGGCTGATTTGACCACTTTCCCGACATTTTAAAGATTCAGGAATAGCACCATTCAACTCAGCGCAAAAAAAGTAAGTCAGAATAGCCATGATTTGATAAAAAAAAAAAAAAAAAAAAGGGGGCGTGTCCATGACTTTCTCGGGCTGATTTGACCACTTTCCCGACATTTTAAAGATTCAGGAATAGCACCATTCAACTCAGCGCAAAAAAGTAAGTCAGAATAGCTATGATTTGATAAAAAAAAAAAAAGGGGGCGTGTCCATGACTTTCTCAGGCTGATTTGACCACTTTCCCGACATTTTAAAGATTCAGGAATAGCACCATTCAACTCAGCGCAAAAAAGTAAGTCAGAATAGCTATGATTTGATTAAAAAAAAAAGGGAAAAAAAGGGGCGTGTCCATTACTTTCTCGGGCTGATTTGACCACTTTCCCGACATTTTAAAGATTCAGGAATAGCACCATTCAACTCAGCGCAAAAAAGTAAGTCAGAATAGCTATGATTTGATTAAAAAAAAAAAAAAAAAAAGTGGGCGTGTCCATGACTTTCTCGGGCTGATTTGACCACTTTCCCTACATTTTAAAGATTCAGGAATAGCACCATTCAACTCAGCGCAAAAAAGTAAGTCAGAATAGCTATGATTTGATTGAAAAAAAAAATAAAAAAAAAGGGGGCGTGTCCATGACTTTCTCGGGCTGATTTGACCACTTTCCCGACATTTTAAAGATTCAGGAATAGCACCATTCAACTCAGCGCAAAAAAGTAAGTCAGAATAGCTATGATTTGATTAAAAAAAAAAAAAAAGGGGGCATGTCCATGACTTTCTCGGGCTGATTTGACCACTTTCCCTACATTTTAAAGATTCAGGAATAGCACCATTCAACTCAGCGCAAAAAAGTAAGTCAGAATAGCTATGATTTGATTAAAAAAAAAAAAAAAAAAAAGGGAGCGTGTCCATTACTTTCTCGGGCTGATTTGACCACTTTCCTGACATTTTAAAGATTCAGGAATAGCACCATTCGACTCAGCGCAAAAAAGTAAGTCAGAATAGCTATGATTTGATTTAAAAAAAAAAAAAAAAAAAGTGGGCGTGTCCATGACTTTCTCGGGCTGATTTGACCACTTTCCCTACATTTTAAAGATTCAGGAATAGCACCATTCGACTCAGCGCAAAAAAGTAAGTCAGAATAGCTATGATTTGATTTAAAAAAAAAAAAAAAAAAAGTGGGCGTGTCCATGACTTTCTCGGGCTGATTTGACCACTTTCCCTACATTTTAAAGATTCAGGAATAGCACCATTCAACTCAGCGCAAAAAAGTAAGTCAGAATAGCTATGATTTGATTAAAAAAAAAAAAAAAAGGGGGGCGTGTCCATGACTTTCTCGGGCTGATTTGACCACTTTCCCGACATTTTAAAGATTCAGGAATAGCACCATTCAACTCAGCGCAAAAAAGTAATTCAGATTAGCTATGATTTGATTTAAAAAAAAAAAAAAAAAAAGGGGGCGTGTCCATGACTTTCTCAGGCTGATTTGACCACTTTCCCGACATTTTAAAGATTCAGGAATAGCACCATTCAACTCAGCGCAAAAAAGTAAGTCAGAATAGCTATGATTTGATTAAAAAAAAAAAAAAAAAAAAGGGGGCGTGTCCATGACTTTCTCGGGCTGATTTGACCACTTTCCCGACATTTTAAAGATTCAGGAATAGCACCATTCAACTCAGCGCAAAAAAAGTAAGTCAGAATAGCTATGATTTGATAAAAAAAAAAAAAGGAAAAAAAGGGGGCGTGTCCATGACTTTCTCGGGCTGATTTGACCACTTTCCCGACATTTTAAAGATTCAGGAATAGCACCATTCAACTCAGCGCAAAAAAAGTAAGTCAGAATAGCTATGATTTGATAAAAAAAAAAAAAAAAAAAAAAAAAGGGGGCGTGTCCATGACTTTCTCAGGCTGATTTGACCACTTTCCCGACATTTTAAAGATTCAGGAATAGCACCATTCAACTCAGCGCAAAAAAGTAAGTCAGAATAGCTATGATTTGATTAAAAAAAAAAGGGAAAAAAAGGGGCGTGTCCATTACTTTCTCGGGCTGATTTGACCACTTTCCCGACATTTTAAAGATTCAGGAATAGCACCATTCAACTCAGCGTAAAAAAGTAAGTCAGAATAGCTATGATTTGATTAAAAAAAAAAAAAAAAAAAAGGGAGCGTGTCCATGACTTTCTCGGGCTGATTTGACCACTTTCCCGACATTTTAAAGATTCAGGAATAGCACCATTCAACTCAGCGCAAAAAAAGTAAGTCAGAATAGCCATGATTTGATAAAAAAAAAAAAAAAAAAAAGGGGGCGTGTCCATGACTTTCTCGGG
>NC_137620.1:51861100-51883600 GCF_963280865.1 Gymnoscopelus braueri | reverse complement strand
AGAATAGCTATGATTTGATTAAAAAGAAAAAAAAGAAGAGGGGGCGTGTCCATGACTTTCTCGGGCTGATTTGACCACTTTCCCGACATTTTAAAGATTCAGGAATAGCACCATTCGACTCAGCGCAAAAAAGTAAGTCAGAATAGCTATGATTTGATTAAAAAAAAAAAGGAAAAAAAGGGGGCGTGTCCATGACTTTCTCGGGCTGATTTGACCACTTTCCCGACATTTTAAAGATTCAGGAATAGCACCATTCAACTCAGCGCAAAAAAGTAAGTCAGAATAGCTATGATTTGATTAAAAAAAAAAAAAAAAAAAAGGGGGCGTGTCCATGACTTTCTCAGGCTGATTTGACCACTTTCCCGACATTTTAAAGATTCAGGAATAGCACCATTCAACTCAGCGCAAAAAATTAAGTCAGAATAGCTATGATTTGATTAACAAAAAAAAAAAAAAAAAGGGGGCGTGTCCATGACTTTCTCGGGCTGATTTGACCACTTTCCCGACATTTTAAAGATTCAGGAATAGCACCATTCAACTCAGCGCAAAAAAAGTAAGTCAGAATAGCCATGATTTGATAAAAAAAAAAAAAAAAAAAGGGGGCGTGTCCATGACTTTCTCGGGCTGATTTGACCACTTTCCCGACATTTTAAAGATTCAGGAATAGCACCATTCAACTCAGCGCAAAAAAGTAAGTCAGAATAGCTATGATTTGATTAAAAAAAAAAGGGAAAAAAAGGGGCGTGTCCATTACTTTCTCGGGCTGATTTGACCACTTTCCCGACATTTTAAAGATTCAGGAATAGCACCATTCAACTCAGCGCAAAAAAGTAAGTCAGAATAGCTATGATTTGATTAAAAAAAAAAAAAAAAAAAAGGGAGCGTGTCCATGACTTTCTCGGGCTGATTTGACCCCTTTCCCGACATTTTAAAGATTCAGGAATAGCACCATTCAACTCAGCGCAAAAAAAGTAAGTCAGAATAGCCATGATTTGATAAAAAAAAAAAAAAAAAAAAGGGGGCGTGTCCATGACTTTCTCGGGCTGATTTGACCACTTTCCCGACATTTTAAAGATTCAGGAATAGCACCATTCAACTCAGCGCAAAAAAAGTAAGTCAGAATAGCTATGATTTGATAAAAAAAAAAAAAGGGGGCGTGTCCATGACTTTCTCAGGCTGATTTGACCACTTTCCCGACATTTTAAAGATTCAGGAATAGCACCATTCAACTCAGCGCAAAAAAGTAAGTCAGAATAGCTATGATTTGATAAAAAAAAAAAAAAAAAAAAAAAAGGGGGCGTGTCCATGACTTTCTCAGGCTGATTTGACCACTTTCCCGACATTTTAAAGATTCAGGAATAGCACCATTCAACTCAGCGCAAAAAAAGTAAGTCAGAATAGCTATGATTTGATAAAAAAAAAAAAAAAAAAAAAAAAGGGGGCGTGTCCATGACTTTCTCAGGCTGATTTGACCACTTTCCCGACATTTTAAAGATTCAGGAATAGCACCATTCAACTCAGCGCAAAAAAGTAAGTCAGAATAGCTATGATTTGATTAAAAAAAAAAGGGAAAAAAAGGGGCGTGTCCATTACTTTCTCGGGCTGATTTGACCACTTTCCCGACATTTTAAAGATTCAGGAATAGCACCATTCAACTCAGCGCAAAAAAGTAAGTCAGAATAGCTATGATTTGATTAAAAAAAAAAAAAAAAAAAAGGGAGCGTGTCCATGACTTTCTCGGGCTGATTTGACCCCTTTCCCGACATTTTAAAGATTCAGGAATAGCACCATTCAACTCAGCGCAAAAAAAGTAAGTCAGAATAGCCATGATTTGATAAAAAAAAAAAAAAAAAAAAGGGGGCGTGTCCATGACTTTCTCGGGCTGATTTGACCACTTTCCCGACATTTTAAAGATTCAGGAATAGCACCATTCAACTCAGCGCAAAAAAAGTAAGTCAGAATAGCTATGATTTGATAAAAAAAAAAAAAGGGGGCGTGTCCATGACTTTCTCAGGCTGATTTGACCACTTTCCCGACATTTTAAAGATTCAGGAATAGCACCATTCAACTCAGCGCAAAAAAGTAAGTCAGAATAGCTATGATTTGATAAAAAAAAATAAAAAAAAAAAGGGGGCGTGTCCATGACTTTCTCAGGCTGATTTGACCACTTTCCCGACATTTTAAAGATTCAGGAATAGCACCATTCAACTCAGCGCAAAAAAGTAAGTCAGAATAGCTATGATTTGATTAAAAAAAAAAAAAAAAAAAAGGGAGCGTGTCCATTACTTTCTCGGGCTGATTTGACCACTTTCCTGACATTTTAAAGATTCAGGAATAGCACCATTCGACTCAGCGCAAAAAAGTAAGTCAGAATAGCTATGATTTGATTTAAAAAAAAAAAAAAAAAAAGTGGGCGTGTCCATGACTTTCTCGGGCTGATTTGACCACTTTTCCTACATTTTAAAGATTCAGGAATAGCACCATTCAACTCAGCGCAAAAAAGTAAGTCAGAATAGCTATGATTTGATTAAAAAAATAATAAAAAAGGGGGCGTGTCCATGACTTTCTCGGGCTGATTTGACCACTTTCCCGACATTTTAAAGATTCAGGAATAGCACCATTCAACTCAGCGCAAAAAAAGTAAGTCAGAATAGCTATGATTTGATAAAAAAAAAAAAAAAGAAACAAAAAAAAAAAGGGGGCATGTCCATGACTTTCTCAGGCTGATTTGACCACTTTCCCGACATTTTAAAGATTCAGGAATAGCACCATTCAACTCAGCGCAAAAAAGTAAGTCAGAATAGCTATGATTTGATTAAAAAAAAAAAAAAAAAAAAGGGGGCGTGTCCATGACTTTCTCAGGCTGATTTGACCACTTTCCCGACATTTTAAAGATTCAGGAATAGCACCATTCAACTCAGCGCAAAAAAGTAAGTCAGAATAGCTATGATTTGATTAAAAAAAAAAAAAAAAAAAAGGGGGCGTGTCCATGACTTTCTCGGGCTGATTTGACCACTTTCCCGACATTTTAAAGATTCAGGAATAGCACCATTCAACTCAGCGCAAAAAAGTAAGTCAGAATAGCTATGATTTGATTAAAAAAATAATAAAAAAGGGGGCGTGTCCATGACTTTCTCGGGCTGATTTGACCACTTTCCCGACATTTTAAAGATTCAGGAATAGCACCATTCAACTCAGCGCAAAAAAAGTAAGTCAGAATAGCTATGATTTGATTAAAAAAAAAAAAAAGAAACAAAAAAAGAAAGGGGGCATGTCCATGACTTTCTCAGGCTGATTTGACCACTTTCCCGACATTTTAAAGATTCAGGAATAGCACCATTCAACTCAGCGCAAAAAAGTAAGTCAGAATAGCTATGATTTGATCAAAAAAAAAAAAAAAAAAAGGGGGCGTGTCCATGACTTTCTCGGGCTGATTTGACCACTTTCCCGACATTTTAAAGATTCAGGAATAGCACCATTCAACTCAGCGCAAAAAAAGTAAGTCAGAATAGCTATGATTTGATTAAAAAAAAAAAAAAAAAAAAAGGGGGCGTGTCCATGACTTTCTCGGGCTGATTTGACCACTTTCCCGACATTTTAAAGATTCAGGAATAGCACCATTCAACTCAGCGCAAAAAAGTAAGTCAGAATAGCTATGATTTCATTAAAAAAAAAAATACAAAAAAAGGGGGCGTGTCCATTACTTTCTCGGGCTGATTTGACCACTTTCCTGACATTTTAAAGATTCGGGAATAGCACCATTCAACTCAGCGCAAAAAAGTAAGTCAGAATAGCTATGATTTGATTAAAAAAAAAAAAAAAAAAAAGGGGGCGTGTCCATTACTTTCTTGGGCTGATTTGACCACTTTCCTGACATTTTAAAGATTCGGGAATAGCACCATTCTACTCAGCGCAAAAAAGTAAGTCAGAATAGCTATGATTTGATTTTAAAAAAAAATAAAAAAAGGGGGCGTGTCCATGACTTTCTCGGGCTGATTTGACCACTTTCCCGACATTTTAAAGATTCAGGAATAGCACCATTCAACTCAGCGCAAAAAAGTAAGTCAGAATAGCTGTGATTTGATAAAAAAAAAAAAAAAGAAAAAAGAAAAAAAAGGGGGCGTGTCCATGACTTTCTCAGGCTGAAGGATGGTTTTCAAAATCTATGTATTTATTTTATTTTTTCGGTCAAAAACATCAGTTTTTTGAGAAAACACAGCGCCACCTTGTGGCTAAACCATGATGTACAGAGGGGAGTAAAGGTAAGCATAAGATGCGGGGCAACGTCTAGTTTACTCCAGTATCTGCGCCTTGGCACCAGACCCTGTCAAACCGGAGATATGGTTAGTTGAACGGCCGACGCGGCCATTTGAAAGACACTGTATTTTCTCGAAATGACATTATATAATGTTTTGAAAATCAATATCTATGTGAAAACAAGCACGATTTCACTTGAATCACATCTCAAAAAATTCTTAAGTGCAAGGCCTACAAGTTTAAGTCAACTGTTTTTCAAATGGATAACCACACAAGAAACCAACCCTAAAAGAACTTTTCTAAGCCTATAAATGTAAAAAATGACGTCATCTCAGACAACAGGCTCTAACTCCTGGACTATTGGGTTGTTCAACGAGATGAAAGTGTTTGAGTAAACTAGACCCTTGTGCGATTCCAATGGTACCACTCATGACAATGTCGGGCTCTAAAAGACACATCTAAGGCCAAAAGTATTTGACGCTTTGGTGCAATATGTGTTTTCTTAGTGTTTCAGGGGTCCGGGTTTAGGGTCTTTCTAAGCATTATAGAGAATATTGTCCAATGAAAACGTTGTTCACAGTGCCCTATTTTGGGGGGGTAGGCGAAGTTTGGGGGTCTTTTGGGCATGTTTGACTACTGAACTTGTAGATCTGGATGTTTACGAGTACAACGACAACCACTAACCACTTTCTAGGCATAATAGGAACAAGTCTCAACAAACAGTTGAAAACACGACCACAACTCTAAGTGTCAGACCAAAACCCTTGGTCCTGAATGATCTGTATCGTTCCAATTTTGGTCCTACTTCTCCTAAATGCTCTGTATCGTTCCAATTTTTGTCCTAAAATATCTGACAAATTGGAACGATACAGAGAATTTTAGACAAATAGGAAAGATACAGAGATTTTAAGTTAAATTGGAATGATACAGAGAGTCTAGGGTTAAGTTCTGACTTCACCTCTAAGTGAGGTCTTTTTTTGGTTGTTATTTACACAAGACCCACCAAGGTTGAGAGCCTCTCCCTTGGATAGGAGGTCCCATTGTCGTTCCCAACCAGGGAGCCCTATGCAGGTCCCACCTTCTGGTGGGATGGGCTTGCCGCTGATGGGTCGTGACCCTGGGGGGTCATAACCCTCTCCTTCCCCGGGTAAGGGTGAAGAGATGGGAGGTAGTGGTTTCCCACCTACGTATTCAATTCACAGGGAACGAATCGCAATGCCAGATGTGAACTGAGCTAGGTCAGGTCCCTTCTGAGACTACACTTTACAATTGCGGTGCAGATGAGTGTGCTTCCACACAGACATTTTACATCAAGGTGAGGTTTCTTCTAGGACTGCTCTTTACTATTGCGGTGCAGATGAGTGTGCTTCCACATAGACATTTTACAAGTATTTATGTTTGCAACTACAATTGTAAGTATTAGACAGTCTGCAGTCTCAACAAATACATAAAACTCAACCACAATTGTAGGTTTTAGACAGGAACAAGTGTCTACAAATAAATAAAAACTCAACCACAACTCTAAGTGTCAGAATGAAACCCTTGGTTCAAATGACTACATTTCCCAGAGTGCAGCAGCAAAATGGCCACTCATTCAAGACTTGACCACTAGGTAGCATCTTTTTGAGGTTGTTCTTTACACAAGACCCCTCATAGGACGGGGGGTCTCTCCCTTGGATAGGAAGGTCCCATTGTCATTCCCAGCCAGGGAGCCCTGTGCAGGTCCCACCTTTTGGTGGGATAGGCTTGCCCCTGATGGGTCGTGACCCTGGGGGGGGTCATAACCCTCTCCTTCCCCGGGTAAGGGTCAAGAGATGGGAGGTGGTGGTTTCCCACCTACGTATTCAATTCACAGGGAACGAATCGCAATGCCAGATGTGAACTGAGCTAGGTCAGGTCCCTTCTGAGACTACACTTTACAATTGCGGTGCAGATGAGTGTGCTTCCACACAGACATTTTACATCAAGATGAGGTTTCTTCTGGGACTGCTCTTTACTATTGCGGTGCAGATGAGTGTGCTTCCACATAGACATTTTACAAGCATTTATGTTTGCAACTACAATTGTAAGTATCAGACAGTCTGCAGTCTCAACAAATACATAAAACTCAACCACAATTGTAGGTTTTAGACGGAACAAGTGTCTACAAATAAATAAAAACTCAACCACAACTCTAAGTGTCAGAATGAAACCCTTCGTTCAAATAACTACATTTCCCAGAGTGCAGCAGCAAAATGGCCACTCGTTCAAGACTTGACCACTAGGTGGCATCTTTTTGAGGTTGTTCTTTACACAAGACCCCTCATAGGACGGGGGGTCTCTCCATTGGATAGGAGGTCCCATTGTCATTGCCCCTGATGGGTCGTGACCCTGGGGGGGTCATAACCCTCTCCTTCCCCGGGTAAGGGTCAAGAGATGGGAGGTGGTGGTTTCCCACCTACGTATTCAATTCACAGGGATCGAATCGCAATGCCAGATGTGAGCAGAGCTAGGAAAGGTCCCTTCTGATACTACACTCTTCACACACGGTTGGTATGCAAATAAGCTTCCAGTTTCCTCCAGCCAAAATGGCCACTCGTTCAAATAACTACACTTCCCAGAGTGCAGCAGCAAAATGGCCGCACGCTCATTAGGAGCACCTGTGATCCCAAACAAACACACTTCAGGCATTTCAGGGAGAGGAAGCACTTGGGTTCAGTTCAAAGACAGCAATGGTAAGTTAAATGTTTATTTGCGTTCACGTTGTTTGAAATGCAGCTTAATGTGTTTGAAATACATCTTAAAGTTTGAAATGTGGCTTGATGTGGTCATGTTTGATTGCTAAAGTTTAAATTGAAAAGGGGCCGATCTACAAGCTTGTGGAACGGTTAGTTCTCTTTACATTGTTCTAATTCCATGTACAGGGCTTAAATGTTTAACTCTTTTAAAATGTTTGATTACAATTGTTGACTTTAATCATTGAATGTTGTCTTACATGTACCTGACATTGGACGAGGCACAACATGCAGTACAGGACAGGTCCCGATGGAGGAAGAACGTTAACCCTGGAACAAGACGACTAATAAGTAAGTAACTTGTTTGAAGGAATGTATTGTTTGAAACACAATGTTTAATATTTGAGTGGTAGCATGCAGTATGTAATAACAGCATGTTATAACAACTATGTAGTACAGTTATTGCAGTAAGTTAAAACTATAGTTAATACAGTATATGCACTTTGTAAAAACTATAGTAATTACAGTATGTACAGTATGTAATAACTATGTAATAACATGGTTATGACATAGTTGTTACAGTATGTTAAAACTTTTGTTATTACAGTATGTACAGTATGTAATAACTATGTAATAACATGGTTATGACATAGTTGTTACAGTATGTTAAAACTATTGTTATTACAGTATGTACAGTAAATAATAACTATTACATAGTTATTACAGTATGTTAAAACTATTGTTATTACAGTATGTACAGTATGTAATAACTATGTAATAACATGGTTACGACATAGTTGTTACAGTATGTTAACACTATAGTTATTACAGTATGTACAGTATGTAATAACTATGTAATAACATGGTTACGACATAGTTGTTACAGTATGTTAAAACAATAGTTATTACAGTAGGTACAGTATGTAATAACTATGTAATAACATGGTTATGACATAGTTGTTACAGTATGTTAAAACTATTGTTATTACAGTATGTACAGTATATAATAACTATGTTATTACATAATTATTACAGTATGTTAAAACTATTGTTATTACAGTATGTACAGTATGTAATAACTATGTAATAACATGTTTACGACATAGTTGTTACAGTATGTTAACACTATAGTTATTACAGTATGTACAGTATGTAATAACTATGTAATAACATGGTTACGACATAGTTGTTACAGTATGTTAAAACAATAGTTATTACAGTAGGTACAGTATGTAATAACTATGTAATAACATGGTTACGACAAAGTTGTTACATTATGTTAAAACAATAGTTATTACAGTATGTACAGTATGTAATAACATGGTTATGACATAGTTGTTACACTATGTTAACCCCATAGTTATTACAGTATCTAAAGTATGTAATAACTATGTAATAACATGGTTACGACATAGTTTTTACAGTATGTACTTTATGTTATACCCTGTCTGTTGGTGGACCCTTGCGGAAGGGCAAGGTAGGTATAGTGGTGAATGGTTAGAAATTGTAGAAGAGAGAATGGTGAGGCACTGCATAGATAGTCATTGTCTGGTATGATGGATTATTAACATTTTGATGACGGGTCCTGAGTCCGGGGTCATGCTGCGAATGTGTAATAGTCCATCAAGGAGTTATCCATATAACTTTACCAAACAAATCAAGCTCACTAGGACGTCACTGGGGTGGGCCTGATTAGTATATCATTGACTACTGATTTCACCTCTAAAAAGAACACCTCATTGGCTTGCCACAACATTCCCCAACTCCCAGTGTGGCGGAAGTAGCCAGAGGCAGTTACTTAGAGGCATGAGAGGGTCCCTCGGAAAATACGGGTTGGGTGCTTCGGTGGCATAGTTTTTGTAAAAGCATAATTTTCATCTCCTGTCCTCCTGAAAAAAAGAAAAAGAAACCAACCCCACAAAAAAAAAAAAAAAAAAACCTGGGACAAAAAACAAACAAACAATATATTGGTCAGCCTTACCCACGCTGGTGAGTGTTAACCCTTGACATTTTGAAAAAAAAAATTTAAAATAATTATTAAAAAAAAAGTTAGTCCAAAAAAAATGTAATAACTATGTAATAACATGGTTATGACATAGTTGTTACAGTATGTTAAAACTATTGTTATTACAGTATGTACAGTATATAATAACTATGTAATTACAGTATGTTAAAACTATTGTTATTACAGTATGTACAGTATGTAATAACTATGTAATGACATGGTTACGACATAGTTGTTACAGTATGTTAACACTATAGTTATTACAGTATGTACAGTATGTAATAACTATGTAATAACTTGGTTACGACATAGTTGTTACAGTATGTTAAAACAATACTTATTACAGTAGGTACAGTATGTAATAACTATGTAATAACATGGTTATGACATAGTTGTTACAGTATGTTAAAACTAATGTTATTACAGTATGTACAGTATATAATAACTATGTAATATAGTTATTACAGTATGTTAAAACTATTGTTATTACAGTATGTACAGTATGTAATAACTATGTAATTACATGGTTACGACATAGTTGTTACAGTATGTTAACACTATAGTTATTACAGTATGTACAGTATGTAATAACTATGTAATAACATGGTTACGACATAGTTGTTACAGTATGTTAAAACAATAGTTATTACAGTAGGTACAGTATGTAATAACTATGTAATAACATGGTTATGACATAGTTGTTACAGTATGTTAAAACTATTGTTATTACAGTATGTACAGTATATAATAACTATGTTATTACATAATTATTACAGTATGTTAAAACTATTGTTATTACAGTATGTACAGTATGTAATAACTATGTAATAACATGTTTACGACATAGTTGTTACAGTATGTTAACACTATAGTTATTACAGTATGTACAGTATGTAATAACTATGTAATAACATGGTTACGACATAGTTGTTACAGTATGTTAAAACAATAGTTATTACAGTAGGTACAGTATGTAATAACTATGTAATAACATGGTTACGACAAAGTTGTTACATTATGTTAAAACAATAGTTATTACAGTATGTACAGTATGTAATAACATGGTTATGACATAGTTGTTACACTATGTTAACCCCATAGTTATTACAGTATCTAAAGTATGTAATAACTATGTAATAACATGGTTACGACATAGTTTTTACAGTATGTACTTTATGTTATACCCTGTCTGTTGGTGGACCCTTGCGGAAGGGCAAGGTAGGTATAGTGGTGAATGGTTAGAAATTGTAGAAGAGAGAATGGTGAGGCACTGCATAGATAGTCATTGTCTGGTATGATGGATTATTAACATTTTGATGACGGGTCCTGAGTCCGGGGTCATGCTGCGAATGTGTAATAGTCCATCAAGGAGTTATCCATATAACTTTACCAAACAAATCAAGCTCACTAGGACGTCACTGGGGTGGGCCTGATTAGTATATCATTGACTACTGATTTCACCTCTAAAAAGAACACCTCATTGGCTTGCCACAACATTCCCCAACTCCCAGTGTGGCGGAAGTAGCCAGAGGCAGTTACTTAGAGGCATGAGAGGGTCCCTCGGAAAATACGGGTTGGGTGCTTCGGTGGCATAGTTTTTGTAAAAGCATAATTTTCATCTCCTGTCCTCCTGAAAAAAAGAAAAAGAAACCAACCCCACAAAAAAAAAAAAAAAAAAACCTGGGACAAAAAACAAACAAACAATATATTGGTCAGCCTTACCCACGCTGGTGAGTGTTAACCCTTGACATTTTGAAAAAAAAAATTTAAAATAATTATTAAAAAAAAAGTTAGTCCAAAAAAAATGTAATAACTATGTAATAACATGGTTATGACATAGTTGTTACAGTATGTTAAAACTATTGTTATTACAGTATGTACAGTATATAATAACTATGTAATTACAGTATGTTAAAACTATTGTTATTACAGTATGTACAGTATGTAATAACTATGTAATGACATGGTTACGACATAGTTGTTACAGTATGTTAACACTATAGTTATTACAGTATGTACAGTATGTAATAACTATGTAATAACTTGGTTACGACATAGTTGTTACAGTATGTTAAAACAATACTTATTACAGTAGGTACAGTATGTAATAACTATGTAATAACATGGTTATGACATAGTTGTTACAGTATGTTAAAACTAATGTTATTACAGTATGTACAGTATATAATAACTATGTAATATAGTTATTACAGTATGTTAAAACTATTGTTATTACAGTATGTACAGTATGTAATAACTATGTAATTACATGGTTACGACATAGTTGTTACAGTATGTTAACACTATAGTTATTACAGTATGTACAGTATGTAATAACTATGTAATAACATGGTTACGACATAGTTGTTACAGTATGTTAAAACAATAGTTATTACAGTAGGTACAGTATGTAATAACATGGTTATGACATAGTTGTTACAGCATGTTAAAACTATTGTTATTACAGTATGTACAGTATATAATTATGTAATAACTATGTTATTACATAGTTATTACAGTATGTTAAAACTATTGTTATTACAGTAGGTACAGTATGTAATAACTATGTAATGACATGGTTACGACATAGTTGTTACAGTATGTTAACACTATAGTTATTACAGTATGTACAGTATGTAATAGTATGTACAGTATGTAATAACTATGTAATAACATGGTTACGACATAGTTGTTACAGTATGTTAAAACAATAGTTATTACAGTAGGTACAGTATGTAATAACTGACATGGTTATGACATAGTTGTTACAGTATGTTAAAACTAATGTTATTACAGTATGTACAGTATATAATAACTATGTAATAATTACAGTATGTTAAAACTATTGTTATTACAGTATGTACAGTATGTAATAACTATGTAATAACATGGTTACGACATAGTTGTTACAGTATGTTAAAACAATAGTTATTACAGTAGGTAGAGTATGTAATAACTATGTAATAACATGGTTTAGACTTAGTTGTTACAGTATGTTAAAACTATTGTTATTACAGTATGTACAGTATATAATAACTATGTAATAACTATGTTATTACATAACTATGTTATTACATAGTTATTACAGTATGTTAAAACTATTGTTATTACAGTATGTACAATATGTAATAACTATGTAATAACATGGTTACGACATAGATGTTACAGTATGTTAACACTATAGTTATTACAGTATGTACAGTATGTAATAACTATGTAATAACATGGTTACGACATAGTTGTTAAAGTATATAAAAAAAAAAAAAAAAAAAAAAAAAAAAAAACCCAACCCCACAAAAAAAAAAAAAAAAAAAAAAAGTGTCACTACAAAGTATTACCAATCAACTCCAAATTGCCTGAAGGGCTGTAATAAAATAAAAATAAAAAAGAACCCAAAAAAATAATAATAAATAAATAAAAAATTAGCGTAAATAGGAGCATCTGAAAAAAATACAAAACCTTAAAAAAAAAACTTAACATTTTTGAACAATTCCAACAAGTGTTTGAGGTGCCTTTTTCACCCACTTCCGGTGGTCGTAGATGGAAGTGCCTTACATAAAAATTTTCAGCGTGGTCGAATTAGGGGTAGGTCACGTCATATCAAACTTCAGATTATTATTTTTTGCCTTTATCCCAGAAACTAAGTTTTTTTTCACGATTGCGCCCCCTTCTGGGCATTTTAGAGAAAATCCGAGCCCGATGTATTTGTTCGTAGACCACCACTTAGGGGGGGTAGAAAAAGTTTCGGAGCGATTCGGGCACTTTTCATTTAACATGGGTTTTCAATGGCGGACAAAAGGGGGCGCTGTTCCGAACGAAAGCGGCGTGGTCTCCAGGGGACAACAGATTCGAACTCAGCGTTGAATTTCTGAATTCTTGGTACCTCCCACTTTGTTTTCGGACATTCGTAGACTGCGTAGGGAGCTTCGGGCTCGATATGCCCGAGCCCGAAGATCGAAAAAAACCCTATTTCCTAACCCTAACCCTAAAGAAAACGGCCCGCCACTTTTTTTTTTTTTTTTTTTTACAAATTATCTCTCAATGTTCACCAACATTCTGTACTACTGGTCTGTGTCAATTTTCTATCAAGTTCAGGGGCGCTCAGTTACGCACACACAGACACACACACACACGCACGCGCACACACACACACACACACACACACACACACACACACACACACACACACACACACACACACACACACACACACACACACACACACACACACACACACACACACACACACACACACTTTGTGTAAATTTTTCTGAATAAATACTGAAGATCAACTTTATAAATTATAAACACCCCCCCCATGATCATTTTCCAAGAGTGACCTGGCCTATTTGTGTGTGTGTGTGTGTGTGTAGGTAAGATCAACTTTATAAATTATAAACACCCCCCCATGATCATTTTCCAAGAGTGACCTGTGTGTGTGTGTGTGTGTGTGTGTGTGTGTCTGAAACAGTTTGTAGTGGGAGGCGGGCTGTATTTTCATTGGCTGAACCCCCCCCCCCCCCCCCCCACCCCCCCCTGGCCCTGTATGCATGAAGAAGACAGAAGTGCTGACAGTCAGGCAGGTTGCTTTGTAGATTTTGTTATTATCACAAAACATACATCAACCACTTCAGCCTTATTTAAAGTTTGGCCATTTGAAAATAGGCGACTGCACACCCCCCTCCCCTCCTGCATCCTCAAATGAGAATGTGTTTCCTTATATGGACATGCATGTTGTGACACGTCCTGTCAGAGCTGTGAGCTCAGTTGACTCTTCAGTTGCATTCATGACTCACTTCTGAGACCAAAGCACAACAACAGGTAAGACTTCAAAACATTAAGAACTGGAGTTATATTTATATTCTACCTGGGTTGTGTATCACTGTAACACACACACACACACACACACACACACACACACACACACACACACACACAGGTTAAGACTTAAGACAATACATTAATGTATATGTATATTGAAAAATA
Source organism: Gymnoscopelus braueri (assembly GCF_963280865.1). Classification (NCBI taxonomy): domain Eukaryota; kingdom Metazoa; phylum Chordata; class Actinopteri; order Myctophiformes; family Myctophidae; genus Gymnoscopelus; species Gymnoscopelus braueri. Next base: position 51,869,638 of record NC_137620.1, on the reverse strand, counting down.
ATTATCCACAGCATCTTCATCCAAGTATGTGTATGTGTGATACATGTCTATTGTAAATATTCATGCATATTAATGAGTGAGTGCTTGCATGTTGTTAGCTGATTGTGGTGCGGGGCTGCTAGTGATGCTAATGGTAATTTGTAGTGTGAAGAGATTAAAAGAGTTTTAATAGTTTACATGGAGAAAGAAGATATTAGTGGCTTTACTGTGGCTCGCACGCGCGCACGCACGCACGCACATACGCACGCACGCACGCACGCACGCACGCATGGGCGCGTGCACACACACAGAGGGTTGGAGAAAAAGAGGAACAGAAAAGAGGGAGAGGGAGGAAGAGAGGATATGTGGTATTTGAAAGCGCACACACACACACACACACACACACACACACACACACACACACACACACACACACACACACACACACACACATGGTCATTTGAAAATAGTCGACTGCACCCGCCCCCCTCCTGCACAGGCCTGGACTGGTTGAGCCACTTACACACACACACACACACACACACACACACACACACACACACACACACACACACATGGTCATTTGAAAATAGTCGACTGCACCCGCCCCCCTCCTGCACAGGCCTGGACTGGTTGAGCCACTTAAGCCCTTCATACAGACAGACAGGCAGGCAGACAGGAGGGCAGGCAGGCAGGCAGGCAGGCAGACAGACAGGCAGGAGGGCAGGCAGACAGACAGACAGGCAGACAGACAGGCAGGAGGGCAGGCAGACAGACAGACAGGCAGGCAGGCAGGCAGGCAGGCAGGGGGGGTCTGTATTTTTTAGTTTTTATTTCATTAACCACTTGGACCCTATTATCGTTATTCTGAGGGGAACATTAGCCCCGGAAATAGCAGATATACAAGCTCACAACGCCTTGCTGAGCAAATAGTAGTCCCCTCAGAATAACGATAATAGGGTCCAAGTGGTTAATCACACTACGTGACTAGTTGATGGACCATCTCATCGATCTAGGCCCTGTAACATCTTTCCTTACAAATAAAGCATTTTAAATATACAGTGCCAATAATATAGTGCAAATAACTTCTTTTCTTTTCTCTCTTTTTTCTTTTTCTTTATTTCCTTTTCTTTTAAATACCTCCAATGCACATCTCGCCTCTCCTCCCGTATGGCTTGAATGTGTGCGGGTCAGCATCTCCGGACGCAGTGCCTTGGGGATGATAACCTTTTGCCCCCGAAACAGGATGCCATTTTGAACACTGAGCTCGTCCCGGAAGGACCAGTATTCTCTTGTGATGTGAGATGTATTTTCTTTCATATCTGGCCAGCCTGTAAGCACCATAGACTTGAGTGACTGCAAGCACTCATCTCTCTCTGTCTGCAGTCTGATCTGTGCTAAGCTTTAATCACTCACATTCAAATAGTCTGCTTGGTTGATGTGTTGAACGTCTTCCTGTTCTTGCTGAAGAGAACAGATGGCCGCTGTCGCCCTGCTGAGTGTGTCACTGATAAACATTTCCGGTCCCGGTTTGTAGACGACCTGTAGATTGTAGCTTTGCAAGGTCATGAGCATACTCTGAGGCCTCTAAGGTGCATTAAGGAGAGATTTATTGCAGATGGAGTCCAAGGGCTTATGATCTGTTTCTGCATTGACCAGTTCCCTGCCGTACAAGTAGTAGTGGAACCTCTGGCAAGAGATAACAATACTGAGACATTCCTACTCAATCTGTGCATAGTTTTGTTCAGTAGGTGCAAGCGCTCTTGAAGCAAACGCCACCGGCTGGCCTCCTTGCATGATGCAGCACCCAAGTCCACTCTGGCTGGAATCGCTCTGCACAGTGATTGGTTTGGTGACATCATAGTAGCAGAGTACAGGTGCAGACGTGGCTACGGATTTCAGCTCCTGAACTGCTGCTTCATGCTTGGGCAGCCAGTGCCATGCAGGGTGTGTCCTTGTCCATCAACCGTCGCAATGGCTCACAGACAGCAGATAAGTATGGCATAAACTTGGCTAAGTAATTTGCGAAGCCAATCAGACGTTGCACGCCTTTCACATCCACCGGGTTAGGCATGTCAATAATGGCCTTCACCTTCTCTGGGTCCACCTTCAACCCCGTGGATGTAAGAATGTGTCCATGGAAGCGGATTTCAGCCATCTTGAACTGTAGCTTCTAGCCGGAGTTTAACTTCTTGGCAGCGCTCCATCAGGGCTGTGAGCTTGGCGTCATGATCTCTTTCAGCCTCCCTGTCTGTGTCCCCACAGCCCACCACCAGAATGTCATCAGTCTGTCTGTGTCCCCACAGCCCACCACCAGAAGGTCATCAGTCTGTCTGTGTCCCCACAGCCCACCACCAGAATGTCATCAGTCTGTCTGTGTCCCCACAGCCCACCACCAGAATGTCATCAGCGATGGGCTCGACACCTGTCAACCCTGACAAAAGCTCATGCTTTCCTCATCCAGCCTGCACTGTAGAAAAGCTGGTAGCACTTGCTATGCATCCTATGTGTATAACGCATCATGAACATACTTATAAGGCATTATAATCTGCTCATAACCCTGTATAATCAGATTTATAAGAGCTCATAAATACTCATAATGCTTTATAACCATAAGCATAACACTTTATAAGGCCTTTTATAATGACTTATAAGTGTTATATACTTCATAATTCCTGCCAAATTGGTAACCCGTTGCTATGCATCCCAAATGAATAGTCATAGTTATAATCCATTATAATCAATTGATAATGCTTTATCATCACTGTTATAATGTGTCGTAACCATTATAATGCATTATTATAATGCACGATTATAAGTTATTATACGTGGTCATTTGTTACTTTATGATCATTTGATGAGGCTTTATTATCACGTTTATAATGCCTTATTTTCACTTATAAGGCCTTATACTGTGATTATAAGTTAATATAAAGTGAACATTTGTGACATTATGATCATTGTATAAGGTGTTATTACATTTGTATCACCTTTAAATCACCGTTATAATGCATTATAATTACTGTTATAATGCATTACACTATGATCATAAGTTATTATAAGTGGCCATTTGTTACTTTATGTTCATTTAATAATGCTGTATTATAACATATAAAATGCCTTATACTCACTGTCATAATGCATTTTAATCACTGTTATAATGCCTTATTGTCACTTATAATGCATTATAACTGTGATTATAATGCATTATAGCAGTGATAATAAAGGATTGATTATAATGGATTATAACTATGAGAATACATGTTTTGGTTGCATAGCAAGTGTTACCAAGTGGGTAGCAATTATGAAGTATTATAATACTTGACATTATAAGTCATTATAACATGCTGTATAATGTGTTATGATTGCATTATACGTTGTTATGATGATATATTTACAACTGTAATCATCACGTGTTATAAGCATAATACTATGCCTTTATACTTGAACTTATAAGTCATTATAACAAGCTTTATAATGTGTTATGGTTATGCTTATAAAGCATTATGATTATTTATGAGCTCTTATAAATATGTTTATACAGGCTTATGAGCAGATTATAATGCCTTATAAGTATGTGTATAATGCGTTATACACATGGGATGCTTAGCAAGTGCTACCGAAACGGTAGTCTGGCATCCACCAAAGTGAACAATGTCGCCTTTGGCAATTTATAGAGGACATCCTCCAAAGTAGGCATGATATAATGAGAGCGTTTCAAGGCTTTGTTCAGGAATTTAGGGTCCAAACAAATTCTTCTCAGCTTGTCCGTTTTTTTAATAATGACCATGTTACTTGACCAATCTGTTGGCTCTGTAACATCTGCAATGTGGCCGTTGGCCTGGTACTCATCCAGCGGTGCTTTAACCTCCACTTTAATAGCAATGGGGACGTTGTGAAGAGCACACTGGACTGGGGAAACAGAAGAGTCCAGCTCAAAATGAACCACACCGGGCACAGATTCCACAGGTGCCTTGAACACATCCTCATATTTGTTGATCAGTTGCTCTCTGGTTAGAGCTCCTCACTGTGCGTGTTCCATATGGCGTATTTCATCAGGTATGGTGAGGCGTTCAGAGGTTTCTCCCGACAGAAGAGGGTGGCGATTAGTATTCACTATCTCGAACGACAGCTTGTACTTCCGCCCATTAACTACACAGTCAGTGTCAAATAGTCCCATCGAGCACAATGACTCACCCGAGTACGGCCTCAGCTTAGCCTTGCTGGGGCGTAGTGGTGCTTTGGGTGCCAGCCTCATTTTGTTCTTATAGCTCATGCCCTCGTTTGCAACGCCCAGCACAATCTTGTCACGAATCATTTCATCTCTCAGTTCCCCATAGTCACATGTCACTGCTTTCTCTCTTAGTCTGGTAACGAAATGGTCTATTGACTCCCCGTTCTCTTGTTTACACATCCCGAAGACATACCTTTCATAGATCACGTTTTTGCAGGCTTAAAGGGCAAGACCACTTTGGTAGAGGTTTGGTTTGTGTAGTTACCTTGCCATGATGTAACTCCAAAGGTGGACAAGAAATGAAAAATAGTTGCTCCATTAATTAGAAATTGATAATTAAAATTATGCTCCCCATTGACTTACAATGTACACTGAAACAGCTCTCAAAGTCACTCTTTTAGCCCATAAACGAACACAAACTAAGCTGATTCAGACAATATAGAACATCACCAAACCCAGTACTGTTTATTTTTTTTAATAAAAATGTTTAAGGATCTACACCATGAATTTATAAAAAATATTTGATATTTAATATCATATGGTGTATGTCCCTCAAACCTTTTTCAAAAGTTTTGAGCCTAAATCATCACTCAGATATACTCATCCCAAGTCAATTGTCTCTGGCTTATACAGCACTTTCAGCTGCAATACCAAAACGTCCTCTTGGGCAGGGGGGGGCTACTGAGCAATTCTGTCTGGCCAGCATCAATGCAATGGCAATGCAAGTGACATCACTTGCATTGCACATTCTGAAATGGCCTGTTCAGACACGCCCATTCTGAAAATCTCTGAAATGAGAATGAATTACTGAATGTTAAAAAAAAAAATGAAATTCATGGTGTAGACCCTTTAACTTCCTGATGATTTTACTATTTGAAGATCCGGATCCGGATCCGCCGATCCAGTCCAGGTTTTCTTTCTAATAAAAATAGCTAAATCAACAGTAAGTTTAAAAAAAAAGCAGATAGGGGGCACGGTGGCGCAGTCGGTAGCGCTGTCGCCTCACAGCTAGAAGGTCCTGGGTTCGATTCCCGCAGGGGACGCTGTGGGCGCTGGGGGCGTGTTCTCTCCTCCGCGTCATCAGTGCCCACACCCTAGGTGGGGTTGGCGAAAGGGCCTTTCTCTGTGGAGTTTGCATGTTTTCCCCGTGTCTCCTAAGGGTAGGGGGATGAGCCGTACCGTAGTGCATTCTGTGAGGCCAGCGATTGGCTGAGGTTTCTCCAGTCAATGTGGGAGGGATCAGATTAGCATTAGGGTGTGTCCCTGTTTGGACCATTTGCACAGGGGTGCACATAACTGGTGCGCAGCGCACCCAAAATAAATAATGCGTGGCACATCAGACGACGCGAGGCGCTTTTGCGAACCAACAGCTGGGACAGGAATTTCCAAGCTTTTATTTTTTAGCAAAACTAAAAAATAAGAACGTAATCACATTGTGGTTGCACTGTAATGCAACCATGTGCTATAAAGATGTAATCACAGGGCTATCTGCTTGATGTACTATAATTAAAAGTGCATTCAGGTATTATGAATCTATGAATTGAGTGCTAACATTTTATGTAAACATACAATAGGACAAAGGTGAAACAGTAAGCACAGAGCTGCAGGGACTCGAACCCTGTTCCCAGCAGAAACCAGGAGTACCTACTACCAGTGCTTTTTTGCCAAGTTCACACCATGCCCTTACTTGCATGAAAATGTATGAAAGATTATGAATAACCTGGCTTTACCAACACAGCTTTCCTTTAGTGTTTACTGATTGACCTGTACTCACACTATACAATAGCACAGTGATTCTCAGATTTGATATAGTATAAAAATCAGCTAGCCACTATAAACCCTATATACATCATCTATTTGAAAATAGCCGATCAACAAGCTCACAACCCCTCACAGGTGGTTAAATGTCTGAAAATACCCATGAACATGAATGCAATATATCAATAGAAAAAAATCATGTGTAAACAAAAAACATGAATTAAGGAAACACTGATGATAGTGAAAAAGTTTAATCTGAAAGACCCGTTTTGTTTAATGACTATAGAGATACTGGCCCTCATTTATCAACGCGGCGCAGACCAAATAATGGGCGTACGGCGAGATCACCGCAACTTTCGGCATTTATCAATATATCCTGACGATGGCTTCATCCTACCGTACGCTGAGATCTTACGTCTGGTCGAGTTGTTGACGTTGGCTGCGCCCGTTTATTCCATTCTAGAGAAGCATTGTCTGACTCTCTGACAGGCATCTGGACACATAATCCACTCCTAAATGTATATCTACACTAATAAATAATCCCTGTGAAAATATAACATTTTATAAAGTAATTTAAACAAACTGCTTTAAAAGTCATTCGGTTAAGCTTGCAGATCTGGCTGCATTGGCTATTTGAAAATAGCAGATCTACAAGCTCACAACAGGTCCCATCCCGGTGCGTTGTGAGCTTGTAGATCCGCTATTTTCAAAATATACGAGCGCTTCTGCGCTTTCATGGACAGTGAGGTCCACAAACTTACAGTAGCTTGTCCTATGTTATGGAGTCATCTCATAGAGAGTTATGTAGGCTACACAACCTGGCTGGGTTAAGGATATAAACCCGACGATCGAATCTCTTATTAACGTGGCAGCACGGGGTCCGAGTCTCACGGGGAATATCCTACATGACTGCTTGTGCACTGCTCGGTATGGGTTAAAGGTTCTATGACATTCATTTTCACTTTTTTTATGTCTTATGTTTTTTTGGGGGTTTTATGAAAAGTGAATATGTATTTGGCCACATACTCCCATCTGAACATGTTTTGTGTCAGTTTTGTTCAAGGTAAAAAAAACAAGAAAAAAAAGGCAGATCTACAAGCTCACAACGCGTTGTGATGCAACGTGTTATGAGCTTCTAGATTTGCTAGCTGCGTGTGTGCGTGTGCGCGTGCGTGTGCGTGCGCGTGCGCGTGTGTGCGCGTGCGTGTGTTCATGTGACTTAGCCACTTTGTTTGGGCTTGTTTTCGTATATACCGTGGCGCTTGTTTCTCTTGCCAGATCTGGCAACACTGCTCACAGAGGGCTTGAGGGCTGCAGGGTGAATCTCACCCTGCGTTAGTGATAGAGGGTCAAACACTCTGCTGCCCGCCTCCTCACCAGAACCAGATCCAGAGACCACATCACCCCAGTCCTCCATGACCTTCAATGGCTCCCAGTAAAACACAGGATAGATTTAAAAATAATCATCACCACCTACAAAGCCCCCAATAACCAGGCCCCCCGCTACCTCTCTGACCTCCTCCACCGCCACGCCCCCTCCCGCTCCCTCAGGTCTGGCGACCCTAACCTCCTGGACTTCCCCTGGGCTGGCAGACAGGGCAGACCCCACCCTCTGGAACCCACTCCCACCTCACATCAAAGCCCCCCTGGGGCTACCTAATCCAAACCAAACCTCACTTTCTTCCTCTAAGCCTTAGCCTTTTGTTTTTAGCCTTTTAACGTTTTCTTTTTCTCCTAATAAAATAGTTTTTAAGCTGTTTTGTAAAGCGACTTTGGGTTCTAGAAAAGCGCTATTTAAGTCTGATGTATTATTATTATTATTATTATTATTATTATTATTATTATTATTATTATTAAAGGGATATTTCACTTTCAAAAAAACTTTTGGTCATTTTATCGTCTACTCAGGCTTTTGTGAACCCCCCAGACAGTTTTTAAGTTGCTCGATTCAGTATTTAGATATTTGATATTCATTTTATCAGACACGCCCCCTTCCTATACAAACCCATTGTAACTTCAAACTCCATTTTAACCATGTTAGATTCATCAAAAACACCTGCCCTTGGCTCTGGTGACTCATACTGCACCCCTAATACGTGAGGGGGCCGTGTTTTTTCAATTACTTTTTTCATTTATTTTTTATATATTTATTTGGAAATGAAAAAAATAAAATACAATAAAAAAATAAAGTAAAATAAATGAAAAAAATGAATGGAAAAACACGGCCCCCTCACGCATTAGGAGGGCAGGGTGAGTCACCAGAACCAAGGACGGGTGTTTTTGATGAATCTAACATGGTTAAAATGGAGTTTGAAGTTACAATGGGTTTGTATAGGATGTATAGGATGTATAGGAGGTCTGATAAAATGAATATCAAATATCTAAATACTGACTCGAGCAACTTAAAAACTGTCTGGGGGGTTCACAAAAGCCTGAGTAGACCATAAAATGACCAAAAGTTTTTTTGAAAGTGAAATATCCCTTTAACTAATCGTGTGTGTGTGTGTGTGTGTGTGTGTGTGTGTGTGTGTGTGTGTGTGTGTGTGTGTGTGTGTGTGTGTGTGTGT
>NC_137620.1:51703600-51856100 GCF_963280865.1 Gymnoscopelus braueri | reverse complement strand
CACTCACCCCTACTACCGTCATCATCATCTGCATCCATGGCACCCACCAGTACCTCCTCCTCAGCGTCAGAATCTAGAATACAATTTCAAATACTCTGGTGAATATTATGCATTTAGCAAACATTATCCAGACAGAGCGACTGACAAAAGGCACATATGAGATCAAATAGACATGCCTGATCGACATCAAAGGCTTCAGTTCAGGTCAGAAAAACAACATAACAACATGAACAGATCTACAAGCTCAAAGAGCTTGTAGATCTGCTATTTTTATGTGTTATTTTTACACAATAAAAAAAATCAATAGAGCCTAAACATTGTAATCATCTCATAAGATAGATGCATACATATATATATATATATATATATATATATATATATATATATATATATATATATATATATACGAATGTGTGCGTACCTCAGAAGTGCTGGCACTAAGCACCGTCTCCTGTCCAGTGTCCAATTTGCATACACTAGTGTCTGAAAACGGCCCTTTTCTGACCCCTGACCTCACTGGACGGTCCGCCAAACTTTCTTTTACACCTCTCGGGCTTATCCGAGAGTGTGGCGTTGTAGGGGAGGTGTCCCCGCACGCGTGCGTATGTCAGAAGTGTCGGCAGTGTCCGCCGGCGCCTGTCCAGTGTCCACTGTTGTCTGAAAACGGCACTTTAAAAAGAAAACGGCCCGCCACTTTTTTTTAAATTTCTTTTTTACAAATTATCTCTCAATGTTCACCAACATTCTGTACTACTGGTCTGTATCAATTTTCTATCAAGTTCAGGGGCGCTCAGTTATGGAACAGTTCTCACACACACACACACACACACTCACACACACACACACACACACACACACACTCACACACACACACACACACACACACACACACACACACACACACACACACACACACACACACTCACACACACACACACACACACACACACACACACACACACACACACACACACACACACACACACACACATTTTGTGTACATTTTTCTGAATACATTCTTATTTGTATTGTATTTTAGTGACTATTAAATGAATATCCAGTTAAAGTGCAAAACAGGATCAGAAACTGTGCTAAGTGCACATTTAATGGGGATCAATAGCCAGTTTAAATCAGGAACAACCTAGCACTTGGAAGTGATCTAGTAAAAGCCATTTAAAAAGACATACATCATAAATATATTTTTAAAATAGATTTGTGTCTTTTAAAAAACATTACACATTTGTCATCTTACTTTGAAGGCAACCGGAAACCTTATTGTTGCTATCTAAAAAAAACGGATGTCTTATCGTTGCTACCGGAACGGAGCTGTTTCTAGTCGACGACAAAAACAATGTTGCACAGGCCAGGGGGGGAGGGGAGTAGGAGGGGGGCGGGGGGAGGGGAGGCGGGGACATAGATTGGTGAAGCAATAGGAAGCCCCGGCACGAATCCGGGCGGCTGGGTTTGGATCCGCCCTTCAAGACCATCGATTGAGCTCGTTGCCTCAGGCTAGTGTTAGTATGACTATTTTCATGGTGTGTGTGTGTGTGTGTGTGTGTGTGTGTGTGTGTGTGTGTGTGTGTGTGTGTGTGTGTGTGTGTGTGTGTGTGTGTCTGAAACAGTTTGTAGTGGGAGGCGGGCTGTATTTTCATTGGCTGAACCCCCCCCCCCCCCTTGGCCCTGTATGCATGCAGTGACAGAAGTGCTGACAGTCAGGCAGGTTGCTTTGTAGATTTTATTATTATCACAAAACATACATCAACCACTTCAGCCTTATTTAAAGTTTGGCCATTTGAAAATAGGCGACTGCACACCCCCCTCCCCTCCTGCATCCTCAAATGAGAATGTGTTTCCTTATATGGACATGCAGGTTGTGACACGTCCTGTCAAAGCTGTGAGCTCAGTTGACTCTTCAGTTGCATTCATGACTCACTTCTGAGACCAAAGCACAACAACAGGTAAGACTTCCAATACATTAAGAACTGGAGTCATATTTATATTCTACCTGGGTTGTGTATCACTGTAACACACACACACACACACACACACACACACACACACACACACACACACACACACACACACACACACACACACACACACACACACACACACACACACACAGACTTCAATACATTAATGTATATGTATATTGAAAAATAATTATCCACAGCATCTTCATCCAAGTATGTGTATGTGTGATACATGTCTATTGTAAATATTCATGCATATTAATGAGTGAGTGCTTGCATGTTGTTAGCTGATTGTGGTGCGGGGCTGCTAGTGATGCTAATGGTAATTTGTAGTGTGAAGAGATTAAAAGAGTTTTAATAGTTTACATGGAGAAAGAAGATATTAGTGGCTTTACTGTGGCTGACACACACACGCACGCACGCACGCACGTACGCACGCACGCACGCACGTACGCACGCACGCATGGGCGCGTGCACATACACAGAGGGTTGGAGAAAAAGAGGAACAGAAGAGAGGGGGGGGAGGAAGAGAGGATATGTGGTATTTGAAAACACACACACACACACGCACGCACACCAAACACACACACACACACACACACACACACACACACACACACACACACACACACACACACGGTCATTTGAAAATAGTCGACTGCACCCCCCCCCCCCCCTCCTGCACAGGCCTGGACTGGTTGAGCCACTTAAGCCCTTCATACAGACAGACAGGCAGGCAGACAGGAGGGCAGGCAGGCAGGCAGGCAGGCAGGCAGGCAGGCAGGCAGGCAAGCAGGCAGGCAGGCAGGCAGGACGGCAGGCAGACAGACAGACAGACAGACAGACAGACGGGCAGGAGGGCAGGCAGGCAGGCAGGCAGGCAGGCAGGCAGGCAGGCAGGCAGGCAGGCAGGCAGGCAGGCAAGCAGGCAGGCAGGCAGGACGGCAGACAGACAGACAGACAGACAGACAGACAGACAGGCAGGAGGGCAGGCAGACAGACAGACAGACAGACAGACAGGCAGGCAGGCAGGCAGGCAGGCAGGCAGGCAGGCAGGCAGGCAGGGGGGGTCTGTGTTTTTTAGTTTTTATTTCATTAACCACTTGGACCCTATTATCGTTATTCTGAGGGGAACATTAGCCCCGGAAATAGCAGATCTACAAGCTCACAACGCCTTGCTGAGCAAATAGTAGTCCCCTCAGAATAACGATAATAGGGTCCAAGTGGTTAATCACACTACGTGACTAGTTGATGGACCATCTCATCGATCTAGGCCCTGTAACATCTTTCCTTACAAATAAAGCATTTTAAATATACAGTGCCAATAATATAGTGCAAATAACTTATTTTCTTTTCTTTTTCTTTTTCTTTTTCTTTTTCTTTTTCTTTTTCTTTTTCTTTTTCTTTTTCTTTTTCTATTTTTCCTTTTCTTTTAAATACCTCCAATGCACATCTCGCCTCTCCTCCCGTATGGCTTGAATGTGTGCGGGTCAGCATCTCCGGACGCAGTGCCTTGGGGATGATAACCTTTTGCCCCCGAAACAGGATGCCATTTTAAACACTGAGCTCGTCCCGGAAGGACCAGTATTCTCTTGTGATGTGAGATGTATTTTCTTTCATATCTGGCCAGCCTGTAAGCACCATAGACTTGAGTGACTGCAAGCACTCATCTCTCTCTGTCTGCAGTCTGATCTGTGCTAAGCTTTAATCACTCACATTCAAATAGTCTGCTTGGTTGATGTGTTGAACGTCTTCCTGTTCTTGCTGAAGAGAACAGATGGCCGCTGTCGCCCTGCTGAGTGTGTCACTGATAAACATTTCCGGTCCCGGTTTGTAGACGACCTGTAGATTGTAGCTTTGCAAGGTCATGAGCATACTCTGAGGCCTCTAAGGTGCATTAAGGAGAGATTTAGTGCAGATGGAGTCCAAGGGCTTATGATCTGTTTCTGCATTGACCAGTTCCCTGCCGTACAAGTAGTAGTGGAACCTCTGGCAAGAGAAAACAATACTGAGACATTCCTACTCAATCTGTGCATAGTTTTGTTCAGTAGGTGCAAGCGCTCTTGAAGCAAACGCCACCGGCTGGCCTCCTTGCATGATGCAGCACCCAAGTCCACTCTGGCTGGAATCGCTCTGCACAGTGATTGGTTTGGTGACATCATAGTAGCAGAGTACAGGCGCAGACGTGGCTAAGGATTTCAGCTCCTGAACTGCTGCTTCATGCTTGGGCAGCCAGTGCCAGGGTGTGTCCTTGTCCATCAACCGTCGCAATGGCTCACAGACAGCAGATAAGTATGGCATAAACTTGGCTAAGTAATTTGCGAAGCCAATCAGACGTTGCACGCCTTTCACATCCACCGGGTTAGGCATGTCAATAATGGCCTTCACCTTCTCTGGGTCCACCTTCAACCCTGTGGATGTAAGAATGTGTCCATGGAAGCGGATTTCAGCCATCTTGAACTGTAGCTTCTAGCCGGAGTTTAACTTCTTGGCAGCGCTCCATCAGGGCTGTGAGCTTGGCGTCATGATCTCTTTCAGCCTCCCTGTCTGTGTCCCCACAGCCCACCACCAGAATGTCATCAGTCTGTCTGTGTCCCCACAGCCCACCACCAGAAGGTCATCAGTCTGTCTGTGTCCCCACAGCCCACCACCAGAATGTCATCAGTCTGTCTCTGTCCCCACAGCCCACCACCAGAATGTCATCAGCGATGGGCTCGACACCCGTCGACCCTGACAAAAGCTCATGCTTTGCTCATCCAGCCTGCACTGTAGAAAAGCTGGTAGCACTTGCTATGCATCCTATGTGTATAACGCATCATGAACATACTTATAAGGCATTATAATCTGCTCATTACCCTGTATAATCAGATTTATAAGAGCTCATAAATACTCATAATGCTTTATAACCATAAGCATAACACTATAAGGCCTTTTATAATGACTTATAAGTATCAAATGTTATATACTTCATAATTCCTGCCAAATTGGTAACCCGTTGCTATGCATCCCAAATGAATAGTCATAGTTATAATCCATTATAATCAATTGATAGTGCTTTATCATCACTGTTATAATGTGTCGTAACCATTATAATGCATTATTATAATGCACGATTATAAGTTATTATACGTGGTCATTTGTTACTTTATGATCATTTGATGAGGCTTTATTATCACGTTTATAATGCCTTATTTTCACTTATAAGGCCTTATACTGTGATTATAAGTTAATATAAAGTGAACATTTGTGACATTATGATCATTGTATAAGGTGTTATTATATTTGTATCACCTTTAAATCACCGTTATAATGCATTATAATTACTGTTATAATGCATTACACTATGATCATAAGTTATTATAAATGGCCATTTGTTACTTTATGTTCATTTAATAATGCTGTATTATAACTCATAAAATGCCTTATACTCACTGTCATAATGCATTTTAATCACTGTTATAATGCCTTATTGTCACTTATAATTTATTATAACTGTGATTATAATGCATTATAGCAGTGATAATAAATAATTGATTATAATGGATTATAACTATGAGAATACATGTTTTGGTTGCATAGCAAGTGTTACCAAGTGGGTAGCAATTATGAAGTATTATAATACTTGACATTCTAAGTCATTATAACATGCTGTATAATGTGCTATGATTGCATTATACGTTGTTATGAATATTTACAACTGTAATCATCACGTGTTATAAGCATAATACTATGCATTTATACTTGAACTTATAAGTCATTATAACAAGCTTTATAATGTGTTATGGTTATGCTTATAAAGCATTATGATTATTTATGAGCTCTTTGAAATATGTTTATACAGGGTTATGAGCAGATTATAATGCCTTATAAGTATGTGTATAATGCGTTATACACATGGGATGCTTAGCAAGTGCTACCGAAACGGTAGTCTGGCATCCACCAAAGTGAACAATGTCGACTTTGGCAATTTATAGAGGACATCCTCCAAAGTAGGCATGATATAATGAGAGCGTTTCAAGGCTTTGTTCAGGAATTTAGGGTCCAAACAGATTCTCAGCTTGTCCGTTTTTTTAATAATGACCATGTTACTTGACCAATCTGTTGGCTCTGTAACATCTGCAATGTGGCCGTTGGCCTGGTACTCATCCAGCGGTGCTTTAACCTCCACTTTAATAGCAATGGGGACGTTGTGAGGAGCACACTGGACTGGGGAAACAGAAGAGTCCAGCTCAAAATGAACCACACCGGGCACAGATTCCACAGGTGCCTTGAACACATCCTCATATTTGTTGATCAGTTGCTCTCTGGTTAGAGCTCCTCACTGTGCGTGTTCCATATGGCGTATTTCATCAGGTATGGTGAGGCGTTCAGAGGTTTCTCCCGACAGAAGAGGGTGGCGATTAGTATTCACTATCTCGAACGACAGCTTGTACTTCCACCCATTAACTACACAGTCAGTGTCAAATAGTCCCATCGAGCACAATGACTCACCCGAGTACGGCGTCAGCTTAGCCTTGCTGGGGCGTAGTGGTGCTTTGGGTGCCAGCCTCATTTCGTTCTTATAGCTCATGCCCTCGTTTGCAACGCCCAGCACAATCTTGTCACGAATCATTTCATCTCTCAGTTCCCCATAGTCACATGCCACTGCTTTCTCTCTTAGTCTGGTAACGAAATGGTCTATTGACTCCCCGTTCTCTTGTTTACACATCCCGAAGACGTACCTTTCATAGATCACGTTTTTGCAGGCTTAAAGGGCAAGACCACTTTGGTAGAGGTTTGGTTTGTGTAGTTACCTTGCCATGATGTAACTCCAAAGGTGGACAAGAAATTAAAAATAGTTGCTCCATTAATTAGAAATTGATAATTAAAAATATGCTCCCCATTGACTTACAATGTACACTGAAACAGCTCTCAAAGTCACTCTTTTAGCCCATAAACGAACACAAACTAAGCTGATTCAGACAATATAGAACATCACCAAACCCAGTACTGTTTATTTTTTTTAATAAAAATGTTAAAGGATCTACACCATGAATTTAAAAAAAATATTTGATATTTAATATCATATGGTGTATGTCCCTCAAACCTTTTTCAAAAGTTTTGAGCCTAAATCATCACTCAGATATACTCATCCCAAGTCAATTGTCTCTGGCTTATACAGCACTTTCAGCTGCAATACCAAAACGTTCTCTTGGGCAGGGGGGGGCTACTGAGCAATTCTGTCTGGCCAGCATCAATGCAATGGCAATGCAAGTGACATCACTTGCATTGCCATTCTGAAATGGCCTGTTCAGACACGCCCATTCTGAAAATCTCTGAAATGAGAATGAATTACTGAATGTTCAAAAAAAAATGTTTTGGGGTACAAGAGACACTGGGGAGCCCAAAAAATACTAAAAACCAAAAAAAAAAGAGAAATTCATCATATAGACCAGCCATGTCAAACTGGTGTTTCGCGGGCCGTTTGTGGCCCGCGACGTCGTCAAATCTGGCCCGCGAGGTGATTTGAGAAAACGCCATTTAATACTACCTCTAAAAAAAAAAGAGAGAGAAAAAAAAAGGCAGAAAAAAACGGCAGCGCCCAGCAGCTTCTTAGGCTGCCTGGTCAGTGGGTCTGAATACTGGACAAACTTGTTCTATGAGAACAATGGCCAAGCCGGGAAGCCACAGCCAAGGTCATTAACATACAGAGGACCATCACCATTCAACTCTACCTGTAGGCTACTGGAGAGCGCTTTTTCAACAGCATCACAAATCCGGTAAAACACCGTTGTATGGAGAAGTATATATCCGTTGCGTCTCTCGTCTGAGGAGTAGAGTGGCTGCATTTCTCCCCTCACCCCGCCCCCCTCACCTCTCCCCCCTCACACAGCAGCGTCTCAACTGAAGGTAGTGAGAAAGGAATAGAATTCCTTTGTAACTGTTCTCATCTTGAACTAGAATCCACTTGTCAGAGGGTGTAACATTCGTAGGTTAGTCAACGATAGTTTGTAGGGCAAAATAATTAACACCAGCTGTGAACGCTTGACTTTGATTATGTGTGTGTGTGTGTGTGTGTGTGTGTGTGTGTGTGTGTGTGTGTGTGTGTGTGTGTGTGTGTGTGTGTGTGTGTGTGTGTGTGTGTGTGTGTGTGCGTGCGCGTGTGTAACCTCGCGTCACCAGTCTTTCTCTGTGTGTGTGTGTGTGTGTGTGTGTGTGTGTGTGTGTGTGTGTGTGTGTGTGTTTCTGTTATAGCGCCACCAGCAGGTCAAATTTAGTAAAACACATTTTTAGAACAAAATGCCTCAAATCATGCATGCAGTGTCCGATTGCCGTGCACGGCCTAGGAATAAATGGCACACTTTTCACATTGGCCTATTATAGCGCCACCAGGAGGCCAAAATAACCTACCTGACCTGGCGGAGACCTGTACTCCGAGGAGCACTTTTTCTAGTTTAATTTGCAATGATTCAACTGTATGGCATGCTAATGTTTTGAGACATATTGTATTATATTACTACACAATAGTAAATAAATAATTCTACACAATACTACACAATAGTAAATAAATAATTCTACACAATAAATAAACTTTAGTTTTAAATAACTGATCTAAATATGGATTATAGTTATGATAAGTGAGATGTAGTGGAGTAGAAGTAAAAGTACTGGAAATTGGAAATACTCTAGTAAAGTAAAAATACGTCAAATCTTAGGTACAGTACTTGAGTAAATGTAATTAGTTACTTTACACCACTGTTGTTCTATAAATCTAATTATTTAACCACCCACACACATTACCAGGTATTGTTTAACTTCAAATTGAATTATTCTACTTAAAATGGTTTATTATTATTATCATTATTATTATTACTATTATTATTATTATTATTATTATTATTATTATTATTACAAATTGCATTGTTTGTTTTTAAGGTCAATAATTAAAGTAGCTAATCTTCTTAATACATTAAAAAAAAGTGATATGCATAGTTAGTAGCATGTGTCTGAGTGCGTGTGAGCGCGCATGTGCGTCCGCAACTGGTTCCGGCCCACCTCAAGTCACCATTTGACCAATCTGGCCCCAACCCCAAAATGAGTTTGACACCCCTGGTATAGACCCTTTAACTTCCTGATGATTTTACTATTTGAAGATCCGGATCCGGATCCGCCGATCCAGTCCAGGTTTTCTTTCTAATAAAAATAGCTAAATCAACAGTAAGTTTAAAAAAAAAGCAGATAGGGGGCACGGTGGCGCAGTCGGTAGCGCTGTCGCCTCACAGCTAGAAGGTCCTGGGTTCGATTCCCGCAGGGGACGCTGTGGGCGCTGGGGGCGTGTTCTCTCCTCCGCGTCATCAGTGCCCACACCCTAGGTGGGGTTGGCGAAAGGGCCTTTCTCTGTGGAGTTTGCATGTTTTCCCCGTGTCTCCTAAGGGTAGGGGGATGAGCCGTACCGTAGTGCATTCTGTGAGGCCAGCGATTGGCTGAGGTTTCTCCAGTCAATGTGGGAGGGATCAGATTAGCATTAGGGTGTGTCCCTGTTTGGACCATTTGCACAGGGGTGCACATAACTGGTGCGCAGGTGCGCATGCGCACCCAAAATAAATAATGCATGGCACATCAGACGACGCGAGGCGCTTTTGCGTATCAACAGCTGGGACAGGAATTTCCAAGCTTTTATTTTTTAGCAAAACTAAAAAATAAGAACGTAATCACATTGTGGTTGCACTGTAATGCAACCATGTGCTATAAAGATGTAATCACAGGGCTATCTGCTTGATGTACTATAATTAAAAGTGCATTCAGGTATTATGAATCTATGAATTGAGTGCTAACATTTTATGTAAACATACAATAGGACAAAGGTGAAACAGTAAGCACAGCGCTGCAGGGACTCGAACCCTGTTCCCAGCAGAAACCAGGAGTAGCTACTACCAGTGCTTTTTTTGCCAAGTTCACACCATGCCCTTACTTGCATGAAAATGTATGAAAGATTATGAATAACCTGGCTTTACCAACACAGCTTTCCTTTAGTGTTTACTGATTGACCTGTACTCACACTATACAATAGCACAGTGATTCTCAGATTTGATATAGTATAAAAATCAGCTGGCCACTATAAACCCTATATACATCATCTATTTGAAAATAGCCGATCTACAAGCTCACAACCCCTCACAGGTGGTTAAATGTCTGAAAATACCCATGAACACGAATGCAATATATCAATAGAAAAAAATCATGTGTAAACAAAAAACATGAATTAAGGAAACACTGATGATAGTGAAAAAGTTTAATCTGAAAGACCCGTTTTGTTTAATGACTATAGAGATACTGGCCCTCATTTATCAACGCGGCGCAGACCAAATAATGGGCGTACGGCGAGATCACAGCAACTTTCGGCATTTATCAATATATCCTGACGATGGCTTCATCCTACCGTACGCTGAGACGGTCGATAGCAGTTGTTGACGTTGGCTGCGCCCGTTTATTCCATTCTAGAGAAGCATTGTCTGACTCTCTGACAGGCATCTGGACACATAATCCACTCCTAAATGTATATCTACACTAATAAATAATCCCTGTGAAAATATAACATTTTATAAAGTAATTTAAACAAACTGCTTTAACAGTCATTCGGTTAAGCTTGCAGATCTGGCTGCATTGGCTATTTGAAAATAGCAGATCTACAAGCTCACAACAGGTCCCATCCCGGTGCGTTGTGAGCTTGTAGATCTGCTATTTTCAAAATATACGAGCGCTTCTGCGAGAGCATTTTCAATTACTTTTTTTCTATTGATATATATGTTTTTTCAATTACTTTTTTCATTTATTTTTTATATATTTATTTGGAAATGAAAAAAAAAAAAATACAATAAAAAAATAAAATAAAATAAATGAAAAAAAATGAATGGAAAAACACGGCCCCCTCACGCATTAGGAGGGCAGGGTGAGTCACCAGAACCAAGGACGGGTGTTTTTGATGAATCTAACATGGTTAAAATGGAGTTTGAAGTTACAATGGGTTTGTATAGGAAGGGGGCGTGTCTGATAAAATGAATATCAAATATCTAAATACTGACTCGAGCAACTTAAAAACTGTCTGGGGGGTTCACAAAAGCCTGAGTAGACCATAAAATGACCAAAAGTTTTTTTGAAAGTGAAATATCCCTTTAACTAATCCTGTGTGTGTGTGTGTGTGTGTGTGTGTGTGTGTGTGTGTGTGTGTGTGTGTGTGTGTGTGTGTGTGTGTGTGTGTGTGTGTGTGTGTGTGTGTTGTTGCTGTGTGACACCGTTTGGAGTGGGAGGCGGGCTGTATTTTCATTGGCTGAAATGTTTAGTTACTTTGTAGATTTTATTATTATTACAGAACATACATCAACCACTTCAGCCTTTTTTAAAGTTTGGTCATTTGAAAATAGTCGACTGCTCCCGGTCGTGTAGTAGCATACCCCCCCCCCCCTACACAGGCCTTGACTGGTTCTCTCTCACTACAGACAGGCAGACAGGCAGACAAGCAGACAGGCAGACAAGCACACAAGCAGACAAGCAGACAAGCAGACAGGCAGACAAGCAGACAGGCAGACAAGCAGACAGGCAGACAAGCACACAAGCAGACAAGCAGACAAGCAGACAGGCAGACAGGCAGACAAGCACACAAGCAGACAAGCAGACAGGCAGACAGGCAGACAGGCAGACAAGCAGACAGGCAGACAAGCACACAAGCAGACAAGCAGACAAGCAGACAAGCAGACAAGCAGACAGGCACACAAGCAGACAAGCAGACAGGCAGACAGGCAGACAAGCAGACAGGCAGACAGGCAGACAAGCAGAAGGCAGACAGGCAGACAAGCAGACAGGCAGACAGGCAGACAAGCAGACAAGCAGACAGGCAGACAGGCAGAGAGGCAGACAAGCAGACAAGCAGACAGTCAGACAAGCAGACAGGCAGACAGGCAGACAGGCAGACAGGCAGACAAGCAGACAGGCAGACAGGCAGACAGGCAGACAAGCAGACGGGCAGACAGGCAGACAGGCAGACAGGCAGACAGGCAGACAGGCAGACAGGCAGACAGGCAGACAGGCAGACAGGCAGACAAGCAGACAGGCAGACAGGCAGACAGGCAGACAGGCAGACAGGCAGACAGGCAGACAGGCAGACAAGCAGACAAGCAGACAGGCAGACAGGCAGACAGGCAGACAGACAGGCAGACAGGCAGACAAGCAGACAAGCAGACAGGCAGACAGGCAGACAGGCAGACAGGCAGACAGACAGGCAGACAGGCAGACAGACAGGCAGACAGGCAGACAGGCAGACAAGCACACAAGCAGACAAGCAGACAGGCAGACAGGCAGACAAGCAGACAAGCATACAGGCAGACAGGCAGACAAGCACACAAGCAGACAAGCAGACAGGCAGACAGGCAGACAAGCAGACAGGCAGACAGGCAGACAAGCAGACAGGCAGACAGGCAGACAAGCAGACAGGCAGACAAGCAGACAGGCAGACAGGCAGACAGGCAGACAAGCAGACAGGCAGACAGGCAGACAGGCAGACAGGCAGACAAGCAGAAAAGCAGACAAGCAGACAAGCAGACAGGCAGACAAGCAGACAGGCAGACAAGCAGAAAAGCAGACAGGCAGACAGGCAGACAGGCAGACAGGCAGACAGGCAGACAGGCAGACAAGCAGACAGGCAGACAGGCAGACAGGCAGACAAGCAGACAGGCAGACAGGCAGACAGGCAGACAAGCAGACAGGCAGACAGGCAGACAGGCAGACAGGCAGACTATAGTCATTTCTAGCTCCCGGCAGCAATCTTGAAAACTAAGCCTTTCCAGGTTTCATAATGTGAACAAAAGATAGTGGACTAACATATGTCATCATAGTTATAGTTAAAGGTAGGGTAAGTGATATTTTTTGGTTAAAACAAAAAGTATTTTGTTAAAAGGTTAAAGCATTATATTCTGATAGTAATCATTGCTATAGAGTGTTTTTTCAGTAACAGATGTCTCCCTGTCTCTCCAGCTCTTTAATAAACAGAAAATACATGTTTCGGTAGGTGTCAAAATCTCAGCCAATGAGGAGAAAGTAACCATTTTTAAGCTTAATTTGTATAGTGTTCCAGTTCCAATTTTGTCTGCTCATTTCCTAGTGTCATGACTTCCAATTTCACTTGTTTAATCTGTATCCTGATTGAGTTCTCTGTCCTGGTTGGATAAAATTGGATATGAAACTGAAACTGAAACTAAAATGCATTTTCTGTTTAATAAAGAGCTGGAGAGAGAAGGAGACTCCTAATACTGAACAAACACTCTATAGCAATGAGTACTATCAGAATATAGAGCTATTTAACACTTATTTTAACCAAAGCAAATCACTTACCCTACCTTTAACTAAACTAACACTGGTGACAAGATTAGTGGAGAGAGGAGAGTTTAGGACACGCACGCAGGCACCTACGCACGCACGCCAGGGGCGGCCTTAGTGATCTGGGGGCCCGTTTCAAGAGCTAATATGTGGCCCCCTATGCACCCCCCCACCCCCCCCCCAAAAAACTAAAAATAAAAAAATTAAAATAAAAATCTAAACTTTTTTTTTTTTTTTTTTTCAAGAAAAAATAATTCGGGGGCCCCCTGAGGTTCGGGGCCCGTTTAAATTGAAACGGGTGAAACATAGGAAAGGCCGCCCCTGACGCACGCACACACGCACACACACACACTAATTAACAAGAACATGAGAAGGAGTAACCAAGATATAGCAGCCGTAACTAATAATAATAATCAGTCGACTGCCTCCTTATATGAGAATGTGTTTCCTTATATGGACATGCAGGTTGTGACACGTCCTGTCAGAGCTGTGAGCTCAGTTGACTCTTCAGTTGCATTCATGACTCACTTCTGAGACCAAAGCACAACAACAGGTAAGACTTCCAATACATTAAGAACTGGAGTCATATTTATATTCTACCTGGGTTGTGTATCACTGTAACACACACACACACACACACACACACACACACACACACACACACACACACACACACACACACACACACACACACACACACACACACACACAGAGGTTTAATCAAATTATTAAAATCACTTTAATCAAATTGTTTTATTTTTTTTAGCTTTCTAGTGCTGCTCAATATATATATATATATATATATATATATATATATATATATATATATATATATATTCATGCATATTAATGAGTGAGTGCTTGCATGTTGTTAGCTGATTGTGGTGCGGGGCTGCTAGTGATGCTAATGGTAATTTGTAGTTTGAAGAGATTAAAAGAGTTTTAATAGTTTACATGGAGAAAGAAGATATTAGTGGCTTTACTGTGGCTGACACACACACACACACACGCACGCACGCACGCACGCACGCACGGGCGCGTGCACATACACAGAGGGTTGGAGAAAAAGAGGAACAGAAGAGAGGGGGAGGGAGGAAGAGAGGATATGTGGTATTTCAAAACACACACACACACACACACACACACACACTCACACTCACACTCACACTCACTCACACTCACACTCACACTCACACACAAACACACACATTTTGTGTACATTTTTCTGAATACATTCTTATTTGTATTGTATTTTAGTTTTTCAATAGGTGAGATCAACTTCAAACCCCCCCCCCCCCATGATCATTTTCCAAGAGTGACCTGGCCTAGAGGCAGCATCATTACAATAATGGACAAACAATACAAAAACAATACATATGTAACAAACACAAATGAATATCCAGTTAAAGTGCAAAACAGGATCAGAAACTGTGCTAAGTGCACATTTAATGGGGATCAATAGCCAGTTTAAATCAGGAACAACCTAGCACTTGGAAGTGATCTAGTAAAAGCCATTTAAAAAGACATACATCATAAATGTATTTTTAAAATACATTTGTGTCTTTAAAAAGAAAATTGGCACTTAGAAGTGTTCTAGTATGCACCATTTACAAGACATACATCATAAATGTATTTTTAAAATAGATTTGTGTCTTTTAAAAAACATTACAAATTTGTCATCTTATTTTGAAGGCAACCGGAAACCTTATTGTTGCTATCTAAAAAAAACGGATGTCTTATCGTTGCTACCGGAACGGAGCTGTTTCTAGTCGACGACAAAAACAATGTTGCACAGGCCAGGGGGGAGGGGAGTAGGAGGGGGGGCGGGGGAGGGGAGGCGGGGACATAGATTGGTGAAGCAATAGGAAGCCCCGGCACGAATCCGGGCGGCTGGGTTTGGATCCGCCCTTCAAGACCATCGATTGAGCTCGTTGCCTCAGGCTAGTGTTAGTATGACTATTTTCATGGTGTGTGTGTGTGTGTGTGTGTGTGATTCAGACAGGCTGACCTCATCACTAAATACATCTCAGACAGGTACAGACGTCCAATCAGAAACCAGTATGTGATGATCAAAACGTCACGTGACCTTAAAGGTACAGTACAAAAAGTGCCTCTGATGTCCTAATCAATGCATCATTGAAAATACATAATAACAATAATACAGAGAAATAATTATTCATGCCACATAGATACAAGAAACTAACAGGTAGTTCCGACCAAGCAATCTGATTTGTTGAAATAGCTATCTAGCCGTGCTTCAAACCAGCATGATAGCACGGGCCTAATCACATTAATAAATCACTCCGCACTGCAGTCCGCACCTGATTAGACCATATGTGGCACAGCTGTGCTGTGACGTCACGCTGTCCCACGGTAGGAAAACAAACTGACGAAAACAAACAGCACCGCGAAAATAGCCGATCTACAAGTTCACAACGCGACGCCATCGCAACGCGTTGTCAGCTTGTAGATCAGTTATTTTGGCCACGTGACACGGTCGTACGACGGAGCATATAGCCTACTGGAATTCATTCCACTGCGCAAGCATTGATAGCTCAGCTTTGTTGATGAGACGGTGCCTCAAAGCGCTGCTAGGGACTATTTAATGTCTCAGTCAAATAAAGTCTTCTCTTTACAGGGAAACGGATAATAGCGAAAAAAAATTATTATGAATTGCCCCACAATATGAATACATTTGGATGTGTTTTGTTGGTAACTGTTGTATAATCGCAATATTACACTCGAGGGTGTGCTTTACCTACATTATGGGCACTTCAGTGATGCCCGCGGAACTCGGCTTCGCCTCGTTCCTGACCGCATCACTGGCGTGCCAATAATGACGGTAAAGCACACCCTCTCGTGTAATATTGCTTAAGTCAACAATACAAATAAACAATTATTAAGAGACAACCGTCACTATGTCCTACTGCCATTGTTTGACACACACACACACACACCCACACGCACGCACGCACGCACGCACGCACGCACGCACGCACGCACGCACGCACGCACGCACGCACGCACGCACGCACGCACGCACGCACGCACGCACTTACGCACGCACGCACACACACACACACACACACACACACACACACACACACACACACACACCCACACACACACACACACACACACACACACACACACACACACACACACACACACACACACACACACACCCACACCCACACCCACACACACACATCCAGTGTGTGATTAAATTGCTGTATTATATAATATAACTTATCAAAAAAAAGGAATAAAAAAAAATCCAAAAGGGTAGCACATCCAAAATGTTCAATTAAATGGAGGACAAATGACTCACATTTCCACTTTTTTTTATTGGCACACCAATAAAATGAATGTTTACGTGTTTTGGCTTTGAGCCTTCCTCAGAGCATTCATATCACATAGATTCAACTCACTTTATACAAAAGTTATAAAGTCACCAACAGCTGAAATATCAAGTAAATCACCAAGGTCCAATCACTAGTATGCAAGAACACAGGCAATTAAAGGTCATTTGAGACATATATCATAAAGTAACACATCCAATACACAGTGAAGGGGCATCAAAGATAGTCTTAACCCAAAAAGCATTTTAAGCTCTAATCGTCATGAAGTCCATTGGGTGTCATAGTGTTGAGTGTGTATATCCACTGTATTTCTCTCTGGGACAGTTTCTTTAGAATATCACCTCCTCTGATAGGCATCACAATTTTCTCAATCCCACAGAATTTTAATGAAGAGGGTGAACCATGATTTGCTTCAGCGTAATGTTTTGCAATTGCATAATCCATATTTCCTGTACGGATTGCAGTTTTGTGCTCTGATATTCTTTGTTTGAGGGGTCGTTTAGTTTGTCCTACGTACGCTAGACCACAGGGACATAACAGCATGTAAATCACGTGTGTCGATTTGCAGTTGATAAATTCACGGATAGGAATCTTCCTTCCTGTGTGGGGATGATTGAATGATTTCTTGTCTGTTGTGTTGTTGCAACAGGCACAGTTACCACATCTATACATTCCAGTTGTTGTCAGCCATGTGGTCTTCTTTTGAACCATATTTTTGTACATGACTGTACCTTTGATTGTGGGTGCTCTCCTAAATGCAACAAGGGGTGGGGATTTGCAGAGGTCTTTGACATATGGCTCTGTTTGGAGCTCATGCCAGTGTCTGTTGAGTATCTTTTTGATTTGTGAAGCACAGTGGTTATATTCAGTACAGAGACAAGCCCGACTTGAATTTTTAGTTTTTGGTGCATTAGATAAGAGATCAGAGCGGGAGGTGTTATCGGTACATTGTATGGCTTTTTATAAAATCCTTCAAATGTCCGGGGTTTTGAGAGTTTGGGTGATATCCCCCCCACTTCTGGGACGAAAAAAAAAAAAAAAAACTCAGATGAGCCGGAGGTTTTTACGGGACGGGTGGAAAACGGAACGCTCGTCCTAAAACACACTGCCCCATTTTTTTTCCAGGCCGAGGCCGCCGGATTAGACCCGGGGCGAGGGTGTTTTAGGACGACGGTTCTTCCAATTCAGACCCGCCATTCAGAGACCCGACAATGTTTTCCTTTTTGCTTGATATTGTTTGATGGCAAAATAAATCATGAAAGAAGACCCTTCACAGCTAATAGAGAATTTAAAATTTTAAGAATCGGTTCAGAATTGAATGAGTACGGCTATAGTTAAATAGCATGAAGTGTCCTCTTTTCGCGAATTCAGAATATGGTCACCCTATATTCAGTCCACATATAAATACAATACATTATTTTAAACATAATCTTTGTCACAGTCATTTATAGTAGTCTGTGCACTGCATTGAGGCATGCACTGAGAGAAATTAACTATCAGCTTTTGAGACAGAAGAAGTGTGCACAATATATTACAATGTATATAATTGTATTAAGCTTTATACAAAGCAATAAAGCCAGTGGCTTGTTGCGGTCTTTTCAGTTACTTTATCAGCTGAAGCTCTATAATTCAGCCTCTTCCACTTGACTCCACTCGCCTCCTCCAAGAAGCAAATGAACAATTGGAACCCGACTACTTCCGGTTCTAAGTCGGAGTGACCGAGTGGGAGTGAGCGAGTCGCAGAGATTTTCGGTATTGGAATTTGGCTATTCACCTGTTTCCTAGGCTGTGTGTTTTCCACTTCCTGTCGATTTGATCCAATGAAATCCAATGAAACTGGTCAGATGACCAATGATATCCAATGAAATCGACAGGATGTGGAAAACGCACAGCCTAGGAAACAGGTGAATACTTAAAGTACCAAAAGTAAAAGTACTCATTATGCAGAATGTCCCATTTCAAGTTCTCAAATGTATATATGTCTTCATAAAGCAGATCTACAAGCTCACAATATAGCATATCTACAAGCTCACAATATAGCAGATCTACAAGCTCACACTATAGCAGATCTACGAGCTCACAATGCGTCGCACAAAATTGTATGTCAGTACAGTACTTAAGTAAATGTACTTAGTTACTTTCCACCACTGTTTAAATGTCAGGTTGTTGACAGGCAGCTCACTTTATGTTAATGACTTCATTATAAGGCATAGATCTAGAGATACCGCACACACACACACACACACACATACACATACACATACACACACACACACACACACACACACACACACACACACACACACACACACACACACACACACACACACACACACACACACACACACACACACACACTAACTAACACAACAACTAACGAACACAATCTCTTGTTCTGTCAAATCTGGACTACTGTCCTGTTATCTGGTCTAGTGCATCAAAGCAAGAACTTGGTAAACTTCAGCTTGCTCAGAACAGAGCGGCAAGACTAGCACTTCACTGCTCTGTTAGGAGTAGTGTAGATGCTATGCATGCCAGGCTGTCATGGAGGAGGGTGGATGAAAGACTGGCATGCAGCCTTATTCTGTTTTTAAAGAATGTGTATTCCTCACAAAAACCCTTTAGTTTGTTTTTACAGCTATTACCTGCAAATGAAAGACATGGTTATAATACTAGACAGGCATCAAGTGGTCACTTTACTTTACCTCTGCCCAGAATCAATGCACTTAAGAAAACATTAATGTACAGAGCCATGGCATACTGGACGGTGCTCCCCCCAGATTTGACTCTAACAAGAAATACATTTGGTTTCAAAAATAAACTTAAGGAAGCAATAATCAAAAAGGAAATTAGATTAGATTAGGTTATTATTTTTGGTATTTTCGGACAGACAAACCTGTTTTGTTTTGTTTTTAATTTAAATTGTTATTGTTAATATAAATGCTGTTCTCTAAGTTTGTGTTTTTGTTCACTAACATTGATTATGTTGTACTGCATTTTATGATTTGTATTGTGAAATGCCTGGACCCCAGGAAGAATAGTCTCCACTAAGGTGCAGACTAATGGTGGCTCAGGGGTAGAGTGGCCGGGTAGAGTGAACTGGAAACCGTAAGGTTCCTAGTTTGATCCCGGGCTGGGGGGCTCCCCCAGAGTTAGTGTAGATTTGTCCTTGAGCAAGACACTGAACCCCTCATTGCTCCTGATGAGCAGGTTGGTGCCTTGCATGGTTTCCTCCGTCATCGGTATGAATGTGTGTGTGAATGTGTGAATGTAATAGACAATCTACAGTATGTAAAGCGCTTTGGATAAAAGCGCTATATAAATGCACCATTTACCATTTTGAGACGCAGTGTTGATATGACTAGATATCAATCCACTGGTCTAAACATCCTCTGACATCACATGCAGTAGATATAGCATAACTGCTTTGGGACTTAAAGGTAGGGTAGGTGATATTATTTGGTATTTTATTTTTTTTGTTAAAAGGGTTAAAGTACTATATTGTGATAGTAATCATTGCTACAGAGCGTTTGTTCGGTCACATGGGTCTCTCCAGCTCTTTAGTAAACAGAATATAGTACATTTTCAGGTAGGTGACAACATTTAAGCCACCTCAGCCCGCAGCACTTGACCTACTCTTGACCTACTCTTGACCTGGTCTTGACCCCGTCTTGACCCTGTCTTGACAGCCATACATTCTTATGCAAAGGTTAAAATGTCATTTAGATAGCATGTTATTTAGACAGATGCCAGGTTCATTTGTTGACCTGCTATCCTATAGTTTCTATAGTTTCAATGTATATAATGATATTATGTTGATATTATATTGTTTAGACAGATGCTATAGTTTACAATCCTAGTTTACTGAGACACTACACTGTCTCTCTGTATTATATGAACCTATAGTTTACTGAGACACTGTCTCTCTGTATTCTATGATCCTACAGTTTACTGAGACATTAAACTGTCTCTCTGTATTCTATGATCCTAGAGTTTACTGAGACACTACACTGTCTCTGTATTCTATGATCCTATAGTTTACTGAGACACTACACTGTCTCTGTATTCTATGATCCTATAGTTTACTGAGACACTACACTGTCTTTGTATTCTATGATCCTATAGTTTACTGAGACACTACACTGTCTCTGTATTCTATGATCCTATAGTTTACTGAGACACTACACTGTCTCTGTATTCTATGATCCTATAGTTTACTGAGACACTACACTGTCTCTGTATTCTATGATCCTATAGTTTACTGAGACACTACACTGTCTCTCTGTATTCTATGATCCTATAGTTTACTGAGACACTACACTGTCTCTCTGTATTCTATGATCCTACAGTTTACTGAGACATTAAACTGTCTCTCTGTATTCTATGATCCTAGAGTTTACTGAGACACTACACTGTCTCTGTATTCTATGATCCTATAGTTTACTGAGACACTACACTGTCTCTGTATTCTATGATCCTATAGTTTACTGAGACACTACACTGTCTTTGTATTCTATGATCCTATAGTTTACTGAGACACTACACTGTCTCTGTATTCTATGATCCTATAGTTTACTGAGACACTACACTGTCTCTGTATTCTATGATCCTATAGTTTACTGAGACACTACACTGTCTCTGTATTCTATGATCCTATAGTTTACTGAGACACTACACTGTCTCTCTGTATTCTATGATCCTATAGTTTACTGAGACACTACACTGTCTCTCTGTATTCTATGATCCTATAGTTTACTGAGACACTACACTGTCTCTGTATTCTATGATCCTATGGTTTACTGAGACACTACACTGTCTCTGTATTCTATGTATGTGTTTACCTTGTTTACTGTAAGTCACTCTGGATAAAGAGCGTTATAAATGACTACATTATAAAATAAACTATTCTCCGCAGGCCGTCAGCTGACCATCTTCAACACCCAGGCCACGGTCAGCATCGGGGGGGCAGTGACCGCGGCCGACCCTTCCAGGGCCAGCTGTCCGGTCTGTACTACAACGGCCTGAAGGTTCTCAACGCGGCCGAGTGACTAACCCTAATCCCCACCCACCGTACAGGTACACATACACACACACACACACACACACACACACACACACACACACACACACACACACACACACACACACACACACACACACACACACACACACACACACACACACATGCTGTTTTAAATGAATTCCTATCATTTCAGCCTCAGAAAACACAGAGAACCTGTTTTTAAATGTCAGGCAGCTCACCTTATATTATTAACCCTTTACTACCGGGAAAGCATTTTAACCACACAAGCAGGGACCCCTTAGCTGAAAGAGAGATGAAGCAGGGACCCCCACTACACAACATACTGTATAACATTGTATTTTCATAGATTTCATGGACCAACAACAAACCTCTTTGCCACAAATAGCAGATCTACAAGCTCACAGCGCCTCGTTGTGAGCTTGTAGATCTGTTATTTGTGGCTTAGGTTCTCTTCAGAATATGGATAATAAGGTTCAAGTGGTTACATTTTTTTATCCAATCACTCAAAGATTTGGCGGCCCCCCTGTAGTAACTCTGAGGACCCCCTAGGGGTCCCGGACCCCCTGTTGACGCCATCGTCCTCACTTCCCACATCAACAGTGGCAAAGCTAACGCCGACCCACTCATTGGCGGCAGTGTAGGGTTCTTACCCTTGCTTAGAGGATAGAGAGGTGTTCTGGTAAGAAGCCCCCCCCCCCCACCCCCCCCCCCTGTATGTCAAAGTGTCAATGAGCAAGACACTTAACCCATAAGACCCCCCCCTCTGTGTTCATGCTGCATCTGAGCAGGTATCAGCTGGGTAAAGCTGAAACTGAAGCCACTGATCTAGTCTACCCTGCCAAACGATGATGTCACTTTTTCGACTTAGTTTAGTCTTTACTCTTTACGCTCACACCTTAACCCTTTATGACCTGAGGGCCATTCCACAAATACCTTCTAAATCACTAGTCCTCACCCTTTCAACAATATTCAAAAATAGCAGATATACAAGCTCACAGTGTGTCACTTTGTGCCGCACTTTGTGCCGCACTGTGAACTGTGAGTACTGTGAGTACATCTGCTGTTTTTGAGTATCCAACAATCAAATCTAAAATGACAGATGCTTTCCTGGTTTTAATAAAGTTAAAAGTAGTTGACAGTAAAAAGAAGAGTCACATCTGCAGTTTAATAATAAGAGCAGAAAAGGCATCAAACTCCTGATAAAAAGCTAAATAATGAAACCATAAAATCCTCTTTTACTGAAAATCATATTATTAGCTGTAGCCGACACTACAACTAATACAACTTTAACTTATAAGTAAAGTGAGCACACACACTGTGTGTGTGTGTGTGTGTGTGTGTGTGTATGTGTGTGTGTGTGTGTGTGTGTGTGTGTGTGTGTGTGTGTGTGTGTGTGTGTGTGTGTGTGTGTGTGTTGTCTTTGGCATAATGATATGCACACATTACGTGTGCAATGCCCAGTATCAGCCCTCCCTATTTATCCAAACTGCACGGCCGCTTAGAACCCTGGGAGTTTAGGACCCTGGGAGTTGCCAGAGGCTCCGCAGGCTGCCGTCCAAACTAACATTTTGGTATTTTTTTTGACCTGTTAAACAGGTTATATCTGCATCATGTGATACCTGACTGCTTTGACCACACCTCACTGTTGTTTTAAACCAATCACAATCTCAGTGAGTATATGTTGTATTGTATTGACAGCTACTGTGTCCCTTTTGAGAGACCATCCTAGACCATCCTACAGCATCCTGGACCTACAACCCTCTTCAGACTGACTGCACCCACAAACCCAACCGGTAATTAACCCTTGATACCCGGTAATAGATCTATTACTTGTGTGTGTGTGTGTGTGTGTGTGTGTGTGTGTGTGTGTGTGTGTGTGTGTGTGTGTGTGTGTGTGTGTGTGTGTGTGTGTGTGTGTGTGTGTGTGTGTGTGTGACAAGCAGTGATAGTAGCTTAAAGGAGTAGTTCACCCAAAATTCATGAAGATTTTTAGTTTTTGTCGCATTCCTGAGCCAATAATTTCATGACCGGTGGAAAGATGCTAATGTCTCTGGTAGGAGACTCAAAGGAGACACTTTGAGTCTCCTATTGGAATACACTCGGCCATTAAATTATTGGCTTAGGAATGCGACACAAACTAAAAAATCTCCATGAATTCAATGCTTCATGGGGTGTGTAATTGATAGAAAATACGATTTTTTTTGGGTGAACTACTCCTTTAATATGGTTTTTTTCATATACTCTTGAATGAAATTCCATTTAGTTTTTGTCCAATTTTAGCCGGTTCAAGTGTAAACAAACTGGCTTACATGATAAAATACCTTTAGCTTGTGTGTTTATGATCATGTTTGAATGAAAGTCAGAATGACTTGTCTTTGTTCTACTGTGTTAAAGATCTGCTTTATTTACGCTAAACTTGACATACAAGCTAAATAAATGTACTGATTAGAGTAGTTACTTTTCTTACTTGATAAATTAAAAGATTGATTGAGACGCTGAAAGAGTGTAAAGTTTCACTGTCCTCAGATTGATACAAATAAGTAGGTTACTATAAATAATGATGCACGTTTCGTTTTAGAATCATTTAAAACAATGTGTTACACTTTAACTAAACCTTTTACACTTAAAGGACAAGACCTCTCTAGCATCCTCAACTGACTATGTGTTTCCTTCTATGGACAGGTTGTGTGTCAAGCACTGTGAGAGCCATGAAGACAGTTCCATTCCTACTCTGAGGTACTTCAGACGTCTTCTTAGAGCACAGCAACACAACACAGGTAAGTCTTTGGAACTGGATTTATAATTATATTTAACTTGGGTCGTGTATCGCTGAAAACTGTGAGTGAATTTGGGGAGTTGAGTGATTTTTAACTACTTATTTGGGGCTGAATGGTTAGAGAGCCCACTTGGGGAGCAGGAGTCTCCAGTTGTCCCAGGTTTGACTCCAGGCCTGGACAGCAGTGTGTCAAATATGACTGATTGAAGTGTCCTTGAGCAAGTGTGATGCATGTCTGTTTTATTTAGTGATATTGTATGTTAGCTGACTGTGGTTGAGGGAGGCTAATGATCATTTGACACACACACACACACACACACACACACACACACACACACACACACACACACACACACACACACACACACACACACACACACACACACACACACACACACACCTTGTTCACATGTGTGTGAACAGCTTTAATGTACTCTGTTCCTCCCACGAGTCCTACTTTACCACCGGGTCGTAGTTTGATTTGATTTATTTGAAAAGCCAAAACCACATGGTCACCGCAGTTCGAGGATTACACAAGAAAGTCCTGAGACTTATTTCCGTTGAAGTCCTCTTATAATTAACAGTCAGTACGTTAAAATACATTACAGTACAAAACATGTAACTAACGTCACACTACAAAGACACAAGTAACATACACAGTACAGCCACAGTACACATTACATGTTACGCAACAATACAAAAACATTACACATACACAGTACATGCATACAAACAATACAAGAACAGAAGTAACATACACAGTACACATATACAAACAAGTGCTACCTTATCTTTCCTAGTCTAAAGACCCTCTATAGGGGAACCTTTTCTAATAGACATGATTTAGTTTTCTGCTTAAAAGTCCTCAGATTGGTTGTCAGTTTGACACTGTTTTCGAGGTCATTCCACTGTGTGGCTCCTATGTAAGTAAATGATTCTCTGCCAACTTTACTTTTAAAAGCCGGATGGCTCACATTTTGCTACACTGGCTCATAGTAACACGCCCCCTTCTGTGACTCTCACGGAACTGCTTCGCCCTTAGTGGTGGGAAATAATGCTCGGTGCAGGCATAATTTACAATTCTGTCCCTATCGGTACATAACTTGAAGGGAGAGTCGGTTCTGGCGGACTTCGCAACGTTCACCTAACGTCTCGCTCGGTGGTGCCTCTCGTTGCTCAAGTCCGCCAGAAACGGCACGCCTCCGACGTTGTAACAGTTTTTTGGCCAACTACTTCCTACCTTAATATTAGGGGCTGTTAGTCTGTTCTCACCAAACGGGCAGAGTGGTCTGCTTTGCTTAACCTTAACCTTAACCTTAACCTAACCTTAACCTTAAACCTAACAAAATAATTATTGTATGAAAAATAAGCGCAAGGCAGCGCGAAGGATTCGATCCTGAGGCACATGGATTGATAAGCTAACGCTTAACGTTGACGCCACAGTGCCATCTAGTATTCCAGGGGGTTTTGGAGTCATTTAAAGCGGTCCGCCCATGTGAGAGGCACTTCTGCGTGCGTCACTTAAGGGGGCGTCGCCAAGTTACTGATTTGATTGAATATTTTATTAGGCAAACAATTTAAACAGCACAATTACATTTATAATACTTTGTCTAAAAGGTCCGTCCAAGAAAGTCCTTGCGGTCTTGTTCCCATTGGGGACCTTGGTATTCAGTTCACATAAATTAGCAACCAAAAAGTTCAAATATTAAAACAAAAATACAGAGAAATTAACACTATATGTACAAACAAAACAAAAATGAGTTTTTAAGGCTGTTTTAAATGAGCCCAATACTACGACCTGGTGGCAAAAGCTGGTGCGTGTTCCTCCCACCCCCCTCTCCTCTCATCCCTTTCTACTCCTCTCCCCCTCCCTCTGTGTGTGTGTGTGTGTGTGTGTGTGTGTGTGTGTGTGTGTGTGTGTGTGTGTGTGTGTGTGTGTGTGTGTGAACAGCATACCTCTACTCTAGAGCCCTGCAGGCTACAGATACACTACAATTATTTGAACACTTTAGTTACTCGTTACTTTGTAGATTTTGATTATTATTACAAAACATACACTAACCACTTCAGCCCTATATACATTTCGGCCATTTGAGAATGTGATCTACAGGATCACACTGTGAGCCTATAGATCGGCTATTTTCTAAAGATTGTCTGTAGCTGCCCCATGTTCAACAAATGTCCACGCCTCATACAGATGTCTTTTCTGGTATTTATTCCATCAAAACACTCCAAACTCCTCCAAACAGACACCATACAAGACACCGTGAAAACTATAAAAGAAATAAACATACATTTGTTCAGTTGAGTCCATAATCATTATGAAACAGAGTCCTCTGATTAGTGAGGCCACACAGGTGCATCCAATTAGTGACATTTTACAATGAAGTCTTCCAAACAAAGTTTAAGTTTGTAAATTACAACGCACACAACAATACATCACAGATCAATGAAAGGCACATAATACAATAAGCATTTACCGTGTGCGCCTCTTGAACCTTGTGCAGAACTTTGGCAATATTATTATTATCTCTCTCTCTGTCTTAAACGCATTAAGACCTGGAACGCGTCTGTGTCACTTTTTCATTTGAGCTAAAAAGCATTATTTTACACTTTGGCTATTCAAAAATAGCAGATATACAAGCTCATAGCGTGGCACCGAGTGCCGCGCTATAAGCTTGTAGATCTGCTATTTTTGAAAATCTGTGCAAATCTTTGTATGTTTATATTCTTTTAAAGCAAACATTAACTCAAATCTGTGCTTCTGGGGGTCCATGGAACAACATATTTTGAGATGGGGGTGGCGGCCTAATTTTTGGGGTCCTTGATATGAAAAGGTTTGAGCACCACTGATATAGAAACATATGTTTTTCAGAAAACTGTTGGGATTTAGAAGACATTTGTAGAATGGGCTTCAGGTCTTAAAGGGTTAGTTCAGATTTTTTTGTATTTTCTGTAGGAAATACTTACCATTAATGTAGTGGTTGCAAAGGTATTAATTGATTGCCCGAGTCCCGTGGTCAGAGTTATGGTCCGTTTCTGATAAATATGAAGTAGTTCACATGGTACTAATGTTTGTGTCCAGAATCACTGCGCCGCGGCAGCCTACTCACGCACAAAATATATGACAAAAAAAATAGTACCATGTTACAGAGGGGTCGAAATTGAACGAAACGAAACCTGCTCTATATGGTAGAAATAGGTCAACAATACAAATGACGCTAGTTTTTTAATTAATTTATTTTTAATGAGTGGACCCCACCAAATCTACTAATCTACCGGAACTACTTCATATTTATCAGAAACGGACCATAACTTAATCAATTAATACCTTTGCAACCACTACATTAATGGTAAGTATTTCCTACAGCAAATACTCAAAAAATCTGAACTAACCCTTTAAGGGGTTAAACGTGACCTCTCAGGATCAACTCAGCTTGCTTCTGACTTGATTGACAGCTTCACTCTGACCATGTGACTCTCTGCCCAATTTACCGTAAACCCTCTAAGCAACGGGCACAGCATTTTGACCTTAAATCTTTTACTATATTTAAACCTTTTTAATATATTTATTGTAACTTTTAGTACTATTTATTCATAATGAAATGAATCTTTTAACCCAGAGTGTACATGAACTTTACATAAACAAAACATATTTATAATTATAACTGAAACCACTGTCTCTTCTTCTGGCATAGCCGTAGGAAGCCATTCCCAGTTGGGGGGGACATATTTGTACCGGCCCACAAAGTCGCGTGCGCAGCGCGCGTGCGCACCCCCATCCTCGCGCGCGCGTGATTTTTTTTGCGGTTTTGGGCAGATATTTCCGGTTATTTCTTTTTATAACTCTTAATAAATATGATTGTGCCGCTCTTCCACCTTCAAGCAGCTCACAGCAACTCACAGCAGCCAGCAGCCAGCAGCCCTCCCTTCCAGGCAGCGGCCGCTGGGTCCTAGTGCCGGCCTCATTTGAGGCTTTCTTTTCCTCCTCTTTTTCCCCGTGGCCTCGCGGCCCAAATACCGGTTCGCGGCCCACGCGAGGCCGCTCCGCGGCCCACGGGGGACGAGTCCCCCCCGTCCCCCCCCTTTCCTACGGCCCAGTGAAATAATGTAACTGTACCAGAACGCTTCTGGGACAGTTACATTATTTCTACATTGAAGTATTGATACTTTTACTTAAAATAATGTAGTACTTTTTCCACCACTGCAGTGCCCACACCAAAAGCCACACACACAGTTGTTGAACGATGGGCAGCCAGAAGATAAAGGAAAAGTTGCCTCACGCTGCTTTATTTTGATGTGCAATTTAACGCATGCATGAACGCACCTCTCCAATGAATCATCACCTTACCGTGGTGGAGAGGTTTGTGTGCCCCAATGAACCTGGGAGCTGTGTTGTCGGGAGCCTAGTGCTCCTGGTAGGGTCTCCCATGGCAAAGTGGTCTCGGGGGAGGGGCCAGACTAAGAATGGTTCACCAAACACTTCATGGACAATTCAAGACGAAGTGATGCGACCCGGCCCGGAGGAAGCCCGGGGCCCTCCTCTGGAGCCAGGCCCGGAGAAAGGGCTCGTCAGCGAGCGCCTGGTGGCCGGGCTAACCACGGAGCCCGGCCGGGCACAGCCCGAAGAAGGAACGTGGGCAGATCTTCGCCGCCACGTGGGCCCACCACCCGCGATCGGAACCAGTGGGGTCGGGTGCACTGTCAGATGGGTGGCAGTGACAGCAGAGGTTCCAGACGGACCAATCAGGGGCAGCAGAGGCTGACTTTTGGGACGTGGAACGTAACTACGCTGGTGGGGAAGGAGCCTGAGCTGGTGCGGGAGGCAGAGCGCTACCGGTTAGACCTGGTGGGGCTTGCCTCCACACATAGCAAGGACTCTGGAACCAAACTCCTGGACAAGGGGTGGACCTTGTTTTATTCTGGAGTTGCTCAGGGTGTGAGGTCTCAGGCGGGTGTGGGGATACTCACAAGCCCCCGGTTGAGTGCCATCACGTTGGGGTTCACCCCGGTGGACAAGAGAGTCGCCTCCCTCCGCCTAAGGGTTGATGGGGGGAAAACTCTGACTGTTGTCTGTGCGTACGCGCCAAACAAGAGTTCAGAGTATTCGGCCTTTTTGGATACCCTGCATGGGGTCCTGCATGGGGCTCCGGTGGGGGATTCCATAGTCTTGCTGGGGGACTTCAACGCACACGTGGGCAATGACGGGGATACTTGGACTGGCGTGATTGGGAGGAACGGTCTCCCTGATCTGAACCTGAGTGGTGGCTTGTTATTGGATTTCTGTGCTAGTCATGGACTGACAATAACAAACACCATGTTCAAACATAAGGATGCTCATAAGTGTACTTGGTACCAGAGTACCCTAGGCCAAAGATCAATGATCGATTTTGTAATCGTATCAGCTGATCTGAGGCCGCATGTTCTGGACACTCGGGTGAAGAGAGGGGCGGAACTGTCAACTGATCACCATCTGGTGGTGAGTTGGTTCAGATGGCGGGGGAAGCCTCTGGACAGACCTGGCAAACCCAAGCGTGTAGTGCGGGTGAACTGGGAACGTTTGGAGGAGACCTCTGTTCGGAAGGAATTTAACTCCCACCTCCGGCGGGACTTCTCTGGCATCCCTGTGGAGGTTGGGGGCATTGAACAGGAATGGGCAATGTTCAAAGCCTCTATTGCTAAAGCTGCGGCTGTGAGCTGTGGTCAGAAGGTCTTAGGTGCCTCAAGGGGCGGTAACCCTCGAACACCCTGGTGGACAGCGGTGGTCAGGGAAGCCGTCCGACTGAAGAAGGAGGCCTATCGGGGTATGATATCCCAGGGGACTCCAGAGGCAGTTGCAAGGTACCGACAGGCCCGAAGGGCGGCAGCCACAGCTGTGACGGAGGCTAAGCAGCGGGTGTGGGAGGAGTTCGGGGAATCCATGGAGAAGGACTTTCGGGCGGCACCAAAGTTGTTCTGGACGACCATACGGCACCTCAGGAGGGGAAAGCGGGGAACCATCCAAGCTGTATACAGCAAGGATGGGGCTCTGCTGACTTCAAGTGAGGAAGTCGTAGGGAGGTGGAAGGAACACTTTGAGGAACTCCTAAACCCAATGACATCAGACCCACCCTCCCTGACAGGAGCAGAGCCTGAGGATGATGGGGGATCGGCGTCAATCTCCCGGAAGGAAGTCACTGAGGTAGTTAAACAACTCCACAGTGGCAAAGCTCCGGGGGTTGATGAGATTCGTCCAGAAATGCTGAAGGCTCTGGGTGTTGAGGGGCTGTCTTGGTTGATACGTCTTTGCAACATCGCGTGGAAGTCTGGGACAGTACCGAGGGAGTGGCAGACTGGGGTGGTGGTCCCACTTTTCAAAAAGGGGGACCAGAGGTTGTGTGCCAATTACAGAGGTATCACATTACTCAGCCTCCCTGGGAAAGTTTATGCCAAGGTACTGGAAAGGAGGGTCCGGCCGATAGTCGAACCTCAGATTCAAGAGGAGCAATGTGGTTTCCGTCCTGGTCGTGGAACAACTGACCAACTCTTTACTCTGGCAGGGATCCTGGAGAGGGCCTGGGAGTATGCATATCCGGTCTACATGTGTTTTGTGGATTTGGAGAAGGCATATGACCGGGTCCCCCGGGAGTTTCTGTGGGAGGTGCTGCGGGAATATGGGGTGAGGGGGACCTTGTTGAGGGCCATCCAATCTCTGTACGCCCAAAGCGAGAGCTGTGTCCGTGTGCTCGGCAGTAAGTCGGATTATTTTCCAGTGGGGGTTGGTCTCAGACAGGGCTGCGCCTTGTCACCTATCCTGTTTGTGATTTTCATGGACAGGATCTCGAGGCGAAGTCGTGGCAGAGAGGGTATACGGTTCGGTGAGCTAAGGGTTGCGTCACTGCTTTTTGCGGATGATGTGGTCCTGATGGCACCATCGGTCCGGGACCTTCAGCTCTCACTGGATCGGTTCGCAGTCGAGTGTGCGTCGGCTGGGATGAAAATCAGCATCTCCAAATCTGAGGCCATGGTTCTCAGCAGGAAACCGGTGGATTGTGCAGTCCGGTAGGGAATGAGGCTTTGCCCCAGGTGAAGGAGTTTAAGTATCTCGGAGTCTTGTTCACGAGTGAGGGGAGGACGGAGCAGGAGATCAGCCGGAGAATCGGAGCAGCAGGAGCGGTATTGCAGTCGCTGTACCGCACTGTGGTGACGAAAAGAGAGCTGAGCCAGAAGGCAAAGCTCTCGGTCTTCCGAGCAATCTTCGTTCCTACTCTCACCTATGGTCATGAAGTGTGGGTCATGACCGAAAGAATAAGGTCGCGGGTACAAGCGGCCGAAATGAGTTTTCTCAGACGGGTGGCTGGCATCTCCCTTAGAGATAGGGTGAGAAGTTCGGTCACCCGGGAGAGACTCGGAGTAGAGTCGCTGCTCCTTCGCTTGGAAAGGAGCCAGCTTAGGTGGTTCGGGCATCTAGTACGGATGCCTCCCGAGCGTCTCCCTAGGGAGGTCCTCGCTGCACGTCCCACTGGGAGGAGACCCCGGGGCAGACCAAGGACCAGATGGGCGGATTACATCTCCACACTGGCCTGGGAACGCCTCGGGATCCCCCAGGAGGAAGTTGCTAATGTTGCTCAGGAGAGGAAGGTCTGGAGCTCTCTGCTGGAACTGTTGCCCCCGCGACCCGACTCCGGATAAGCGGTTGAAGATGGATGGATGGATGGATGAACGCACCTTAATAGCTACCTAATAGTTTAATAAAACTACAACTCAAGTACTTTTTAGTGATGTTTGTGTTCTTGGCTTCTTGTGGGTTTGCTTTTATCAGAGCGCAGCTGAGAGTGCAGCTGCTGCGCACCAGTGAAAGAGCATGCTCAAATCTAATTCATTAATAATAATTATAAATAAATAAAAAGGTGTCAGGCTTCAGGCTGGGCTCGAGCTGTAAAATTGCGGCACTTATTGGGCCAGGGGCCGAGCTAGGTTATAACGGGTTTGTATAGGAAAGGGGCGTGTCAGATGACATGAATATCAAATATCTAAATACTGATTCAAGACACTTGATGTCTGAGATGAAACACAAAAGCCTGAGTAGACGTTAAAATGACCCCAAACATCACCCTAGCTATACAAGCAGATCTACAAGCTCACAACGCCTCGCACTGCAAGGCGTTGTGAGCTTGTAGATCTGCTATTTTTGGCTAATGTTCCCCATCACACAAATATATGGCGGACCCCTTGTAGTAACTCTGAAGACCCCCTAGGGGTCCCGGACCCCCTGTTGAACACCCCTTGCATATAGGGAGGGCCGCCACTGGGCGGAGCACAATGGTCATTGTTGGTGGAGTGAAGAGAAGCTTAAAGGGCTATTTCACTTTTAACATGTTTGGGGTCATTGGAGGCTAAAGGTTTACCTTATTAATATAATGGGGTCTGTGAGCCCGAGCCCGGCCCTGGGTGATCAAATACAGAAACTGTGTGTGTGTGTGTGTGTGTGTGTGTGTGTGTGTGTGTGTGTGTGTGTGTGTGTGTGTGTGTGTGTGTGTGTGTGTGTGTGTGTGTGTGTGTGTGTGTGTGTGTGTGCGTGCGTGTATGATTATGCAGCTATCGGTGCCAACCTTTTTGTACACATTTCCACTAAAAGGAAGACTTGCTAAATAGTTTTACATTGCATGATAACTATCATATTTAAGTTTAATATTTCTGTGCATTAAGTACTCTGCTCACTATTCAGCCTGACTAGTCCTTGAAGCAGGGGTCTTCAACAGGGGGTCAGGGACCCCTAGGGGGTCCTCAGAGTTACTACAGGGGGTCCGCCAAAAT
Organism: Gymnoscopelus braueri; assembly: GCF_963280865.1. Taxonomy (NCBI): domain Eukaryota; kingdom Metazoa; phylum Chordata; class Actinopteri; order Myctophiformes; family Myctophidae; genus Gymnoscopelus; species Gymnoscopelus braueri. The sequence continues at coordinate 51,822,800 of NC_137620.1, read as the reverse complement.
CTTTGAGTGATAGAATTTATTTTTTTACCTTAACCACTTGAACCCTAGAATCTCTTTTTTGAGGAGAACTTTAGCCAAAAATAGTAGAAATATATATATATATATATATATATATATATATATATATATATAAATATATATATATATATATGTAACAAACAACAAGATTAACTATAGTGTTAACTATAACAGAGTGAAACAATTATGATTATGATTCATGGTCACACACTATTTCAGTAATATAATTAATTTGATTATATCTTATTGTATTTATTTCATTTTATTTGAATGCAGGGTCATTAAAATGAGTCCATATACAAACACATGTTTTGAATTAACTGTGGAAAAACAAGGCACTGGATTAAACTAAGCTTGGCTGTTAGCCTGCTCCTGACCAGGCTAACTTCACAGTTAAATTGCCATGGTAACTAAGGTAGGCTTGCTTCAATTCTCTTTCGTGGAATCGGGTCATGGCTAAACTTAGCCAGGGTGAACTGGCTAAACTAATCTTCAAGATAATTCAGCTTTCTAGGAACCGATTCAGCCCTAATCCTGGCTAAATTAAGCCAGGATAGGGGTTAAAGCCAGGCTTTAGCTCTAATTCACCTTTCGAGGAAATGGGCCCTGGTCAGTATGAAAAGAGACAGGGAGACGTAGCAGGACGACATGTCACTGTGGTCAACACTCCAGGATGGTGGGTTAATAACTCTCTAAATGAAACATCTGACCTGACCAAACAGGAAATAGTTCTTAGTGCATCTCTGTGTCCTCCAGGACCAGATGCTCTCCTCCTGGTTATAAGAGCAGGATTGTCACGTACAGCTGATAGGTATAAAAACATGGAGGAACATGTGCAGCTTGTCAGTCAGAGAGTGTGGAGTCACACTATGATTAATAACCGAACACACCCTCTGTCAGCACTTGCAGCAGTGCTGTCCCTGCTCGCTTGCCGTATGGGCGGCGGGCCGGCGGCTTTTTGTCAGGACAGATTAGTTTAGTGTAGTGAGGTTGGATTAGAACTAACTCGGTTATCTTTATTTTTATGTTTGTTAGGTTAGACATTTTCTAAAACTAAGATTAGGTTTAGCTTGATTCTGATTATTTATTGAGTTGTGCCTGTTATCCTGTTTTCTGGTATTGTTTAAAATCATGTTAAAACCCCTGTGTATGCAAAACTAACAACAGAACAAAGAAATGGTCAATAGAAACCAGACAACATCTGACACAATGTATAACTTATAATAAGAATTGTGTGTGTGTGTGTGTGTGTGTGTGTGTGTGTGTGTGTGTGTGTGTGTGTGTGTGTGTGTGTGTGTGTGTGTGTGTGTGTGACCAACAGGATGACTGTCTACAGAGTGGACAGAGATTCACAACCACACCTCGACTGAAGACACCCAGTTAAACCACAAGAGGGCAAAGTAAGACTGGACACTAATTATACTAATTAACACTAATTAAATGTCCAAATAGTGAAGCTGCAGATTCGGCACAAATATGGGATGAATTAATTCTACTATTATGCCACCAAAATGTGTAATATCCTACTATTACCACCAGACATCACAAAGTGTGACTCCCACCCTCCTTCAAAACCTCCATAAAAGAACACCTGTCTGGACACAGACAAGTCTTCTAGCTGACAAAAGAAATGACCCCCCACTGTTCTGTTAATATACTTTTACTGCTCCTGGTATTGATGATTTAGGGGGCGTGTCAGATACAATGATTATGAAATGTCTGGATACTGATTGAAGAAACTTAAAAACTGTCTGTGTAGAAACACAACATCCAGTGGAGGTGTTGTGGTGTCTGTGCTCTAAATGAAGGACTTGCCTTCCCTGATGAACATGGCAGATCTACAAGCTCACAACGAGACGCCATGCGTTGTGAGCTTGTCGATCTATAGGCTAGATCTGGTGTGCGACGCCATATAGCCAAATGGACCCTTACTTTGGTTCCATTTGTACTCTCAGAGTCATGGTGGTCTTTGAGATTAAAGAGTTATAGAACCTCTGGTATTATAATAGTATATCAGACATAAAGACCACATATCAGATCTGACAGTGTGATAAATACCTGGGTCTGGAAACGCTTCCAAATGTGATGGAACACTTTCTGGTTTCATAAATGTTGGATCCGGTTCCTCTGGATTCCAACCCTAGAATAGGAGCAACAGTGCACCTGTGGCCCCCAGGGGACCCTGATGGACCCTGGGGGCCACGGGTGGGCCCTGGTGTGACTATTGTCATGGCAGACCCCTGAACAGTGTCTGTGCCACGTTAGGTGTGGAACGGAGGGTCTCACAATTCTGCAACACTGTGTGTTTGTGTGTGTGTGTGTGTGTGTGTGTGTGTGTGTGTGTGTGTGTGTGTGTGTGTGTGTGTGTGTGTGTGTGTGTGTGTGTGTGTGTGTGTGTGTGTGTGTGTGTGGTAGGTGGGTGGGGGTGTGTGTGTGTGGGGGGGGGGTGCAGTTAAGGAATTATACTTCTATAGAACAGTGGTTCTCAAAGTGGGGTCCAGGACCCTCAGGGTTCCTTGAGGATGTGCCCTGAGAGTAACTCTCAGGGCCGTTTCACACTCGGGTCCCGGGTGCGCACTCCAGACCGCTTGGCAGGTGTTGCGCTAGTGTGAATGTTGCGTGTCGTCCCCCGAAACGGATCACCGTTCCGTTCCCGAAACCACCTCCGGAGGCAGTTTCGGATCCGGATCATGCGTTTTCGGGTACGGTACGCTGCAATGTGAAAGCAAGCGTACCTTAGACGGAAGTGGACCGCTATTTGGAATAGGTGACGGTATATAAACTCGACAAAAACAGCCAACAAAAACATGTCGCAGATCAATCCACAGGGGTTCAACCATGGCCGTAACATATCCACACCAAGCAGTAGCACAGCAGAGCAGTGCGCTCTGTAGGTTGGAATCCAACCGTTGCGGCATCCAACGGTTGGATGCCGCACAGAGTCTGTCAGCGCAGCACCGGTTTGAAAAAAAGAAAAAAGACGCACCGACATTCCATAGGCTAAATCAATGCATTTTGTGATCGCATCGCACAACTAATAGCCTACTAAAACTAACGGGGAATACCAGAAAATTATAATATTTTGACATACGGGAGAAACGGTTGGTGCGGATATTTAAATTGGATAAAATAATTATTGCGGTTGGATAATGGGTGGATAATTAATTTGTACATGCGGATTCAGATGACCATGAGAGGCCATCCGCGCATCTCTACTACATATATTTGCTGTTAGGAAGAAACCCTGTATCCCATATTGCAACTTTTAATGCTTTTTCATCATAAATGAATGCCCTATTGTCATACAGTGTCACACAAAAGTAGCAAAAATAGCCAAGCTACAAGCTGAAAATGCGGTGCAATGCGACACATTGAGCTTGTTGATCTGCTATTTTTGATATTACAATATAGAGCAGATAACCACACTGATCTTGCATTGGAAAATATAATTTTTATTTTAAATATGAACAAAGGCAGCAGATGCACGTCCCCACAGTTCTTTTTTACACACAGTGCTGGACCCACAAATCATAAATAAATAGAAATAAAAAGGTGAGTCTGCACACAAACTGCTCTACAGTCTTTTTAAATTCTAACCAAAGCTCTAAAGTTAACGTTTCTCCCATGTAGGGCTAATAAATTAATACATAAAATAAGGAGACTCTTTTTAAATAACCAAAAGTGAACTTTCTCTTATTATTATTATTACTTTGGAGACTATGGCAAGCGCGATCCTATCGCACACCTTCCTACATGACCAGCTATGGCTTTGCAGTCCAGAGGATGAGATCTGCACGTAATGCGCGGATGCGCAGATTAAACAACAGACAGGCAGCGTTGCGGAATGCGTTTGTGTCAACTGTACTTGTACTTTTCTTCATAGAGAAAAAGGAGAGCACAGGGCATATATATATATATATATATATATATCATTCAGTCCGACTTCACTGTATAGGCTACTATAGTTGCATTTTCATAAATGATATTTTTTTGTACTTAAGCTGTCGTGAAAGTTTATAATATTTAGAGAAATTTAAAGTTTCAAATGCAAAAGTAGTAGTAGTTGTGAAGGTTAGCAAACTGGACATTTATACTGAATGTTTCCTGTATCCTCATCTTGCGCTAATGCACACAAGTGTTTCACCAGGTTTTATTTGTGTTGTTTCTCATAAGCGTACATCCGTTGTCCGTCAACAACACAGAAGTCTTTGCCTTGACTTCTGTGCGCTCACTGCGTTGAGCGCTCAGTGCGTTCTCCCCGCTTCGGGGCGAGGCTCCCCAAAGACCGTGCACTTACATAGATTGCCTCCCCTCCCCAGCATAGCTCTCCAGCCGCAACCCTATATTTATGCGCGACGAGCACAAACATTGTCGCATAGTTGATGACGTCTGTGTCCACAGGGGAAACACTATGTGCATGCCGCCACCTGTAGGATCGGGGGTATATATGCATGTGTTCTCTGGTGCGATAGGATCTTGGCCAATGTGAATGCAGGTCAGCATTCGTTCTCAGTAACGATTCGAATGCAAACGAACCCAGTCTGAAACCGCCCTCAGAGTGTACACATGGAACCAAATGGACCCTTACAGGTCTGTAACTCTGAGAGTGTACAAATGGAACCAAATGGACCCTTACAGGTCTTTAACTATGAGAGTGTACACATGGAACCAAATGGACCCTTACAGGTCTGTAACTCTGAGAGTGTACAAATGGAACCAAATGGACCCTTATAACAAAAAACATCACATGGATGCACCTGGTACGTATCATCAGTGTTGTAGCCTGGGGTCATAGGATGTTTCGGGTCTCGCAACATACACCCTCGCCCAGGTGACCCAGCCAGGGTTGATCAAGCCCTGACTTAAGTCCCAGGTAGCTACCCACGGTCAGTCCTAAATAGGGAAAGACAGGGCCACTCAATCCGCTTGTCCGGAACTACTCTGCCGGGACTGGGGGAGAGGAAGGCTCTGGTACCTTGAGGGACTAGGCTCTGAGGATGGCCTCCTGGCCGGGCTCCTCCTTCGTCTCACCAGGTCCAGGACCTGAGCGTTGCACCAGACTCCCCCCGATCCAAACATTTCATTCTGGTGTGATGGTGTCTTGGGCCGTGGTGGTACTGCAGGCTCCCCTTGCGGCTTGCTTGAATGGCCCTCCTAAAGGCCTCACCGTGAATTTGTTGGGCTTCTTCCTCACGGAAGACACAGACTGGGGCGCCAACCCAAACTGCTCCTGGATGCCGTCTACATTCCGGCTGTCACCCGTCTCTCCGGTGGTCACCAATCTATTCCTGGTCTGTAACTCTGAGAGTGTACACATGGAACCAAATAGACCCTTACAGGTCTGTAACTCTGAGAGTGTACACATGTAACCAAATGGACCCTTACAGGTCTGTAACTCTGAGAGTGTACAAATGGAACCAAATGGACCCTTACAGGTCTGTAACTCTGAGAGTGTACAAATGGAACCAAATGGACCCTCACAGTAATAGATGGTCAAACAAATCCCATACTCCCACAATGGTCAGCTGATGCAATTACACTGTAACTTCACTGGACAAGGCTCATGTGTCTCAGGAATGGGTGGACCAAAGGAAACATTCCCAGCTCTAAAGAAAAGTTATTTTATGATACCCACATTCTTTCACTGATTTTGCTGCTTTTTTATAGGGTTCCCTCATGACATCTTTGTTTTGTGAAATTTCATGTTGAAATATCAAAGAGGAGTACATCAATTTGCCATGTATTGTTGTACTTTAATATATTTTGATGAAAAATGTTAATATTCATTATATCAGGTAAAATATAACCATGGTTAGTGTTAGGGTGATTATTTTCATGGTTAGTGTTCTAGCGTGTGTGTGTGTGTGTGTGTGTGTGTGTGTGTGTGTGTGTGTGTGTGTGTGTGTGTGTGTGTGTGTGTGTGTGTGTGTGTGTGTGTGTGTGTGTGTGTGTGTGTGTGTGTGTGTGTGTGTGTGTGTGTTGAGACGGACGGGCAACGGGACGAACGGGAACGGAACGGACGGGACGGGGGGGGGGTGTACTGCGACGGGGGCCACAACGGGACAGGACGGGACGGGACGGGGGGGGGGTTGACCGCGACAGGGGGCCGTGACGGGATGAGCGGGGGGGACGGGACGGGACGAGACACGCAATAAATAACCCCACATTTGCAAGACCACTTTGGTAGAGGTTTGGGTTGTGTAGTTACCTTGCCATCATGATGTAACTCCAAAGGTGGACAAGAAATAAAAAATAATTTCTCCATTGACTAGAAATTGATAATTTAAAATATGCTCCTCATTGACTTACAAAGAGGCTCCTTTTAACCCTTAACTAATAATTTATATATATATATATATATATATATATATATATATATATATATATATATATATATATATATATATATAAATTATTAGTTACGGGTATATGTGTGTGTATGTATGTGTCAGACATTTTTTATAATATTAAAAAAAAAATGGAATATATTATCAAACATCTAACAACAAGATGAACTATAAGTGTTAACTATAACAGAGTGACAATTACATATCACATGAGTCATTGTGAAACAATTATGATTATGATTCATGGTCACACACTATTTCAGTAATTAATTTGATTACATCTTATTGTATTTATTTCATTTTATTTGAATGCAGGGTCATTCAAATGAGTCCATATACAAACACATGTTTTGAATTAACTGTGGAAAAACTTGAAGAACAAGGCACTAGATTAAGTAAGCTTGGCTGTTAGCCTGCTCCTGACCAGGCTAACTTCACAGCTAAATTGCCATGGTAACTAAGCTAGGCTTGCTTCAATTCTCTTTTGAGGAATCGGATAAGGCTAAACTTAGCCAGGGTGAACTGGCTAAACTAATCTTCAAGATAATTCACCTTTTGAGGAACCGAGTCAGCTCTAATCCTGGCTAAATTAAGCCAGGATAGGTGGAAAAGCCAGGCTTTAGCTCTAATTCACCTTTTGAGGAACAGGCCCCTGGTTGGGTTATGGATATCAACCCGACGATCGAATCTCTTATTAACGTGGCAGCACGGGATCACTGCCGCCCGTCCGAGTCTCACGGGGAATATCCTACATGACTGCTTGTGCACTGCTCGGTATGGGTTAAATAAATTAATATACAAACCCCATTCATGGCGATGTGATTGGTATCATTATGGAATTCATGTAGGCTACAAGCCTACGTGACAAAGATAGTACCGTTACGGATTGCATGAAAGACACAGTTGGGCGTGTGTGTGTATGTGTGTGTGAGACAGAGAGAGGCGTGTGCATGTGCGTGTGTGACTTGACAGGCAGCGAGGCGAGCCGGCGAAACTCTTTTGGCTTCCCATGCTTTATTTGGTCGTATTCTGGTTCTCCATGTTGTAAAATCAGGGCGTTTCGAGAATATTTAAGGGCGTGTTATTTAAATGGCGCTCGGTTTCAGCCGTGACATTTATCAAGGCTCCGACCCAATGTACGCTAGGATTGGCTGTGTAGGATTCGTTGATAAATGTGACTTCGACGTTGGTGTACGGCCGAATATATGGAAAAATATAAGCCGGTTTATACGCTCCGTTGATAAATGAGGGCCACTGTGTACCGATTTACGTGACGTTTGGACAGAATCTGTAGGAGTACTGTCAAAAATGGGTTTTGCAAAAAGCGGTCTCCTGGTGGCGCTATAACAGGCCCATGTGAAAGATTTGGGGCAGAGGTTCTGAATTGGCATCCAGGGAGTGTGTGTGCATAGTTTCGCTGCGATCATGCCAACAGTCCTGGAGATTAGCTGGTCAGACAGGGTGCAAAACATACTCTCTCGCCATGCCTTTCGGCCTGGCGGAGACAATAATGAACGCATACTATCCCCTATCACAGTGGTTCTCAAACCTTTTCATTTCAAGGACCCCTATTTGAGCATTTTCTACCTCTGGGACAGCAATCTATACTTTAAAATAATTTTAAATTGTATACATTTACTCTAAGAGTGTATAAATGGAACCAAATGGACCTGTGAGGGTCCATTTGGTTCCATTTGTACACCCTCTGTTTGAGAACCACTGCCCTATCATGTACACTAAACAAGAGCATAGGAGCCTAGACATAAATAAATATCTCAGATACAGTACTTTGGTTAGAATCAACATATCTGCAATGCATATTGTCTAAAACAGTCAATCACTCATTTGATTTCTCACCATTTCCTCTGCTGTAGCATTTGGCCTATAATCCATGTTACACATTTTAGCCACTTTAAACCTTTCATCACCTGGTTGAAAATAGCCGATTTACAAGCTTGTAGATTGGCTATTTTCAAAAAAATCTTAAAATGGCCAAAAATATATTCATTTTGAGTCCTTGACATGAAAAGGTTTGAGAACCACTGCAACAGCACACAGGATGAACATGTATTGAACAGCTTTCTGCCTGTCTCTGTCAGTCCAAAGCCAATAGGCCTGCACATCATTTAATATCTAAAATAATATGAACACACACCAGGGGATATCACATGTTCTCTAAGAGCTGGATTTCGACTGCAGCTTTAGCACCACACTGTCATGTTAAATAACTGTACTGATGAACTGTACTGGGGTCCCCAGAAAAATGTGTCTAAAAATATCTATAGCATCAAAATCAGCAAGCTACTATATACCCTATATACATCAGCTATTTGAAAATAGCCAATCTACAAGCTTGTAGATCGGCTATTTAAAAACATTAATGAAGTGAAAAGTGAATGTGGAATATTTGCATAAATAACTGTCTCAAATATGAACACACAGTATCCCCTGTCACAGTGGTTCTCAAACCTTTTAATTTCAAGGACCCCCAGTTTGATATGCATTAGACCACAGACCCCCATTTGATTTTTATCTCTGGGACCACAATCTATACTATAAAATCCTAACTCTGAGAGTGTACAAATGGAACCAAATGTGTTAACTGGACAGCGTGACAACTAATTGAGTGATAACATTTCATGTAAACATACAGGACAAAGGTGAGACAGTCGGCAGGGTACAGCACTGCAGGGACTTGCACCCTGAAACCAACATAAGCTAGAAGTACTAACTACCAGTGCTTGTTTGCTTTGTGACACCACCATGTCCCTACTTGCATGTGATACAGAAAATATTATAAAGACCTGTGGTCAGGGGACCCCCAGGGGTTCTTAATTACAAGCTAAAATATAAACCGTGGTTGTAAAAAAACAAAGTTGTCCTTTAAGCCCTGTCTGCCAAGAACGACTAAAACGACTTTTAATTTAAAAAAAATATATATATACATATTTTTTATTTATTTATTTTTTAACCCAAAGACCAAGGAGATATGATTTTTTGAAGATCTAGACTCCCATCCACTTCCTTGTTAACTTAAAACTTAAACATTTTGTATCTCGGCTCCTGAGTACTTTTTTTTTTCAATGAAAAATCTCTGGCAGTGGGCAAACGCAAAAAAAAAAAAGTTCTGGCAGTGAATGAGTTAAGGGGGTTCCAGGGGGTCTCCAGGAAAATGTGTTAATATAACATCAAAATCATCAATAAACCCTATAGTCAAATGCATATTCATTTGGGGGTCCTTCACATGAAAACGTTTGAGAACTACTGTAATAGCACACACATATTGGATGAACATTTTATTCACATAAACAGCTTTGAGTCTCTCTCTGTCCAAAGCCTCAACTCTATTACACTAGTTGGGAGCATAATGAACACACAACATCCACAATCATGTAGACTATACATAAAGGCCTACACATAATTAAATATCTCAAATAATATGAACGCATAGTATGCGCTATCACAGAGACCCCTATTTGAACATTTTCTACCTCTGGGACCACAATCTATACTATACAATCCTAACTCTTAAGAGTGTATAAATGGAACCATATGGACCCTCATGGGTCCATTTGGTTCCATTTGTACACCCTCTCTTTGAGAACCACTGCCCTATCATATTATTAAAATAACTGTAGGCCTACTGATGAACTGTACTGGGGTCCCCAGAAAAAAATTGACATAAATAAACAGATCAGATAGAGTGATTAGAATCAACATCTACAATACATTACATTGTCTGAAACAGTCAATCACTAATTTGATTTCTCCTCATTTAGCATGTGGGTTGTATAATATCATGCATGTTACACTGAGCAGTTTACAAAACCCACACACCCCAGATGGAGGTAAACATGTCTTGACCAACACACCTTGACCCATGACCACAAAACATTAAACTGTCATGTTAAATAACAGTACAAAAACGGAGCTAGAGCTCTTTCCCTCAAACTCCTATATAATAAACAAAGCTAAAAATATTTTAAATAATATGAAATATAAAATCGAGGCTTCAATGTTGATCAGTGATGTTCTATGAATAATGATATGTGTCTAGCATGGACTGTTTGTTAGCTTTAAGCAGCTCTCAGCCCACATTTAAAATCATATTCAATATAAAATCGGGTCTTCCTTAGGGACTAAGGGGTATAATGATCAATGATTATGTTCCATTAGCACAATTAGAGCCATTAAACATCTGTTTACAAGGCACCTTACCTGTCTTCTGATGCTGCTGCTGTCTGACATATGCTCTCACCAATGTTTGCAGCCAGGTCTGCTTTATTATGTCCCCCAAGATTTATTTGAAAATAGCAGATCTACAAGCTCACAATCCGTCACGATGTGACACGTTGTGAGCTTGTAGATCTGCTATTTTCAAATTGACTATGTATACAGTAGGTTTAAAAGGGCTCACACCCAGTCACTCGTTTCTCTCACAGAACCTGGCAACGCTGGCTGTGACAGGAGTCTGTGACATAGATGTAAAAATCCACGCCTGGATGTCATCAAAAGCATATAAAACATCAAATATAAACGTCATTGGGTTCCAACCAGCACAAAGAGACCATCCGTGGGGGCTCCTGTGGCCCATATAGTCACTTCTTTTGGGCTTTGTTTTCATAGACCAGGTTGCTCGATTCTCTCGCAGAGTCTGGCAACTGTGCTGCTGCAGGCTGGGAGAGAGAAGTCCAAATCCAGGCCTTAACGTCATCAAAAACATATAAAACATAAAATCGAAATGTTATTGGGTCCCAACCAGCACCAAGGGACCATCATTGTTTGGTTGTGGGGGTCTATAATGAATTAAAAAGCGTGTTCCTGTCCATCTAAATGAAAACAAAGATGGCTGCCGTTGAGAAACTCAGAGAGCAGTGAAGGGGGCGGGGACAGGCAAACGAGAGAGATTTTCAGAAAGGTGGGGGCCTCTGGAGACTGGAGAGTGAATGGAGGTCTATGAGGGGGGCGACTGGAGACAAGGGGGCCCCCCCCGACGCCTGGAGACCGACTGGAGACATGGCTGGAGACTGTCTCCAGTCACTTGCACCTCTGTAGACTCAAGCCCTGCGGGTAGTTAATACCCTCACAAAAACATGCAGTAATCCTGGTCACTATACTGCCTCCCCCTGGTCAGCCAGGGCGCCTGATGGAGGAGAAAGGAACTGGTTGGAATAACGTGTTCCTTCCACGCGCTACGTCTAACCAGGGAACCTCCCCCCTGTCAGGTGATAAGAAGCGGCCTGCTTGCTCCTCATGCATTGAAGGAGGCATGAGCTTCAGCTTGGGCTCTCCCTAGGCTGGCAGAGGGAGAGTAGCGCCCAGGATTACAGAGGCAATTGGCACTGGGTGAAAAAATATGGGTCACAAAATCGTGGGATAATAATTATAAAAAAAAATTAAAAAATGTATCGGACATCTGATAAAAATAATGGTCATAGATATTTTTAAGCATTAATGGCAAGCAGGTGTGTAAATGCAGCCTAACACTTACAGCATGATATTTTGGATTGAACATAATTAGTAATATACACATTGTACAGCTGGGTCATCTTGCACAAATACATGAATTACCTATTACCATTTGAACATTGAGCGCATGCAGCGTGCATAATGGTTTCTCAATAATCTGTTGCGTTTGAACACATTTCCTTCAGAATAACAAACAATCAAAGGGTAGCCTACTGTACAGGAATGTCGATCTACAAGCTCACAATGCGTCACGAAGCGACGCATTGTGAGCTTGTAGATCGGCTTGTAGATCGAGCTTGTAGATCGGCTATTTTCAAATGGCCGAAATGTATTTAGGGTTGAAGTGGTTACTGTGTGTTTTGTAATAATAATCAAAATCTACAAAGTAACTAGTAACTAAAGTTTTTTTTTTTAAATAGTAGAGTAAAAGTACAACATTTGCCCCTGAGTAGAGGTTAAAGTACTGCAAATTGGAAATACTCCAGTAAAGTCAAAATTCCTTAATAGTGTATTTAAGTACAGTACTTGAGTAAATGTACTTAGTTACTTTACACCACTGGTAGCAACATGTTTGTTCAGAAAACGCTGTCAGAACGCTGTGGTGTCACGCGAAGCGCCCAGTGCACCCCTGAGCACCACCTCAGGTGTGTTTATGACAAGGAGCACCCACAGCATCGGCCTTTACCCAGTAAACAGATCATGTCATGCCCCCAGAGAAGTGTGCATAGCTAAATATCCCAAGGCACAACACACACACATGATGTCATAGACACCGATCCCGTGGGTGCTCCTCGTCATAAACACAAACCTGCCAAAGTTTGCAGGATTGGTTCGTTTTGAACAAAATGCCTCAAATCCTGAACGCAGCATGCGATTTCTATTACATTTTCCGCATAGATTCCCACTTTGCCAAGGAAGAAATGCCCTCCTTTTCACATTGGCCTGTTATAGCGCTACCAGGAGGCCATAATAACCTACCTGACCTGGCGGAGACTTGTGCTCCGAGGAGCACTTTTTCTACCGACTTTATTTCACTGGATAAACTTTTTTCTCACGCGCTATTTCTCCCACAGTTTATTTTTCCAAATTTTGTGCCATATGTCAAATTGACCGGCTTCAGCGGGACCAGACTGCTTGTACTTTGCTAAGAGATTGGTTGCATAGTTTAATTGATATTGATTTATCAGTGCATTAAATGTCCCCATCCACTTCAATAGGAAAATGAAAAAACTCAAATTCAAGTATTTTTTTCTCGGAAACCGTAAGGGCTAGAGTTAATAGACTTTGAGGGGAGGTTCATAGTTTATTGCGAAATTATTAACAAAATAATTACACCAGTCGGCCTCATGGTGGCGCTATAACAGCCCACTTTACGTTTTGGCCTATAACTCTTGAACCGTAGGTCGTAAAATCAAAATGTATTTTCCCTGGATTCATTGGGTTACGACGCATCTCCCCATATATGCCACGCCCATTTGCGTCTGGATAGATTTTTTGATATTGATTTATTAGTGCATTAAATCTCCCCATTCACTTTAATGAGAATTGCAAAAACTCCAATTCAAGTATTTTTTTCTCTGAAACAGTTAGAAGACTTGAAGGTGAGGTTAATAGTTTATTGCAAAATTATTAAAAAAAGAAACATACCAGTCGGCCACATGGTGGCGCTATAACAGCCCACTTTACGTTTTGGCCTATAACTCTTGAACCGTAGGTTGTAGAATAAAAATTTCCCCCCCTAGATTCCTTGGGTCATGATGCAACCCCATATAGGCCACGCCCATTTCCGTCTGGATAGATTTTCCGCCATTTTGAATTTTCTTCAAAACACACTTTTAGCTCCTTCTCCCACATATTTTGTCCAGATTTCACAAAAATCGGTACAGATGATCTCTGGACCCATGCGATAAACACATCCACACGGCATTTTGATAGTCTTTACCGTTCATCCGTAAATGGCTTCCAAAGTTAGTGGGAGGGGCCCGTTTTACAAAAAATGCCAGAAATCACGAACGAGACGTCCGGTCAACCCCAAATTTGAATCAAATGTCGAGGGTGGTTTACTCAACGAATACTCAAAAGCATTTCCACTTTGACCCATAGGGGGCGCCACAAATGCACAAAACGTAACCGTTTGATGCAAAAACATGATTTTTGGAAGGATCAATCCTCTCAAAATGAAATAAAAGCGATCTCAGGAGTGACGTGACAATACGATTGGCCCCTTACATTTGTGGGAGGGGCCTATTTCCTAAAATCAAAACGGCACTTATCACGAAGGCAGGATCCACACACACACACACACACACACACAAACACACACACACACACACACACACACACACACACACACACACACACACACACACACACACACACACACACACAGCTGGCAGTTAGGCAACTGATCATTTATACAGTGATAGTGTGATTTTAATTTATTTGAAAACTTTAGATACTTTGTAGATTTTATTATTATCACAAAACATACATCAACCACTTCAGCCTTATTTAAAGTTCCAACGTCCCCTCTTACAGACTCACTGACAGTGCTTATGGTAAACATGTCTGTTTACCATAAGTGACTCTGGGCTTGCTTACTCTGTGAAGTTGCTTGTAAATATTGGTAGAGAGGTTGTGTGTTTGCTTCCTAACGCTGTTTAAACCAGTGGATCTCAAATTAATATGTATTTGGCCACATACTCCCATCTGAACATGTTTTGCGTCAGTTTTGTGGCAGATCTACAAGCTCACAACGCGTTATGATGCAACGTGTTATGAGCTTCTAGATTGGTTATTATCAAATAGCCTGTCTGCCACTGTGTGTGTGTGTGTGTGTGTGTGTGTGTGTGTGTGTGTGTGTGTGTGTGTGTGTGTGTGTGCGCGTGTGTGTAGAGGGGTGGAGGTTTGTTCAACACACATGCCTTGTTCATAGCCAATCTACTATTTACTCAGCAAGGCGTTGTGAGCTTGTAGATCTGCTATTTTCGGGGCTAATGTTCCCCTCAGAATAACGATAATAGGGTCCAAGTGGTTAATGTAAAAAAAAAAACCCAGACCCCCCCTCCCCCCAGTCTGCCTGCCTTGTAGATTGCTTGTAGGGAGAGCTTGTGGGTGTGTTTCAGAGCTGTGTGTGTGTGTGTGTGTGTGTGTGTGTGTGTGTGTGTGTGTGTGTGTGTGTGTGTGTGTGTGTGTGTGTGTGTGTGTGTGTGTGTGTGTGTGTGTGTGTGGTTTCTAAAGAGGCTCTGTTGTTGAAATATAACATTTTGAGGAACTTTGGCAACACCATAAAGGTTCCCTGAGGACCCCCTAGGGACCCCCTAGGGACCCACTCCTCTTTGCTTGACCACTGGTGATGAGCGCAGATCAGTGGTGTAAAGTAACTAAGTACCTTTACTCAAGTACTCAAGTACAATTCCGAGGTGTTTTTACTTTACTGGAGTATTTCCAATGTTCAGTACTTTTATCTTGTGGGCTCCTGCCTTCCCCCTCCTTTGTAATTCTCTCCTGAACCAGACGCCTGCTTCCACCAGAACGTATGCATGGCGCCCCCAGGCACCGATACCACAAGTAAAAGTACTAGTTATGCACAATGTCTAACATGTGTAAAAGGCTTCTGAAGATAGCAGATCTACAAGCTCACAATGCGTCACAAATGTCCCCTCTAGGCTATTTGAAAATAGCAGATCTACAAGCTCACAACGTGTCGACATGCGGGGGGGGGGGGTGTCCCTGGAACAACATATTTTGAGATGGGGGTCCCTGGAACAGCATATGTTGAGATGGGGGTCCCTGGAACAACGTATTTGAACAAATGTTCGTTTTAAAAAATATATATTCAAAAGATGTGCAAACATTTTCCAGGAAAAACTAAAAAGGCATATCTACAAGAAAAGCACTTGGTGTTGCGCTATGAGCTTGTAGATCTGCTATTTTTGCCTAGCCGAATAAATCTTAAAATGACACAGATCCCTGTCTGAACGGGTTAATATATGTTTTGTAATAATATTCAAAATCTACAAAGTAACTAGTAACTAAAGTTGTCAAATCATTGTAATGGAGTAAAAGTACAATATTTGTCTCTGAGATGTAGTGGATTAAAAGGAAAAGAATAGAAAAATGGAAATACTCCAGTAAAGTAAACATTCCTCAAAATTGTATTGAAGTGCAATACTTGAGTAAATGTACTTAGTTACTTTCCACCACTGAGTACATCCACCCCAAAGTGGGTTCAGGTGCAGGTTTAAAAAATAACGTTTTGAGCTTGTAGATCTGTTGTTTGTGTGTGACACTGTAGCGTGACCAAGTATTGCATTAACCCTTTGCATTGTGAGCTTGTAGATCAGCTATTTTTTTTTTAAGATTTTGAAACATTTTGTAAACAATGGTTACTTTTACTCTTGGTACTTCAAACACATTTTATTGCCAATAGTTTTGCACTTTTACTCAAGTAAAAATGTTGAATACAGGACTTTATACTTAAAGGGCCAGACCACTGTGGTAGAGGTTTGGGTTGTGTAGTTACCTTGCCATGATGTAACTCCAAAGATGGAATAGAAATTGATAATTCAAAATATGCTTCTCATTGACTTACATTGTACGTTGAAACAGATCTCAAAGTCACTCTTTTAGCTCATAAACTAACACAAACAAAGTCGATTCAGACAATATAGAGCATCACCAAACCCACTACTGTTTTTTTTTTGATAAAAATGTCAACTTCCTGCTAATTTTACTATTTGAAGATCCGGATCCGGATCCATGGATCCAGTCCGGGTTTTCTATATAATAGAAATGACAAAATCAACAGGAAGTTAATATTCTTTATCAAAAAAACTAAAACAGTAGTGGGTGTGGTGATACTGTCTGAATAAACTTTGTTTGCGTTCGTTTATGAGCTAAAAGAGTGACTTTGAGATCTGTTTTACCGTACAATGTAAGGAGCATATTTTTTAATTATCAATTTCTAATCACTGGAGTAATTATTTTTGATTTCTTGTCCATCTTTGGAGTTACATCATGGCATCAAGGTAACTACACAACCCAAACCTCTACCAAAGTGGTGTGGCCCTTTAATGTGTGTCTCCACTATGTCATCACCAAAATAAAGTTGTGCATTTTGGTGATAGTTGGTAAAGAAAAGTAAAACCTCTCTCTCTCTCTCTCTCTCTCACACACACACACACTCACACACACACACACACACACACACACACACACACACACACACACACACACACACACACACACACACACACACACACACACACACACACACACTGTGTGCCCAGTCATTTGGTGCCATCTGTAAAATGGCAATAAAAAAATTGCCATAAAAAGAATGCACCTTAGTTTTTTATTATCTCAGGTACTTTGTAAATATGTAGATAACTTGTCTGGCCTTCTGTTGCTCTCTTGTTTTGATCTCCTTCCCACTTGCCCCCCACCCCTCTTCTTCTCCCCCCCCCTCTTCTTTCTATGGAAATTAACGTTGCGATGGGAACGATGTACAAAAACGAATTTCACCCACTTCTTTACCTTGTAAACCTGTGATGTGACAATAAAACTGATTCTGATTCTGATTCTGAAATGCATAGCTACAATACAGAGATGCAATGACAGTTGAGTTGACCGTTGACAGTTGAAGTTTGGCGGAGCCTGGTGGCTGCTGCTAACACCTGCACCCCAACAGCTCTAGTGGATAGGATAGGCTAACTAGACGCGTCGCAATTCAGGGCAATTGCAGAGTGTGGTTGCGCCGACGCTAGTCGCGGTTCACTGCCGCCGGGACTCGAGGAATACGCTGGGAGGAATACCGTCGGAGGCTGCGCCAATTACATTGTCACGCAACTCCTGAGATCACTTGCGTTTCATTTTGAGAGGATTGGTCCCCCCAACATATGGTTTTTGCATCAAAAGGTTACATTTTGAGCATTTGTGGCGCCCCCTATGGATCAAAGTGGAAATTATTTTGGGGATTTGTTGAGTAATCCACACTTGACATGTGATTCAAATTTGGGATTGACTGGACGTTTTGTTTGTGATTTGTGGGCTTTTTTGTAAAACGGGCCCCTCCCGCTAACTTTGGAAGCCATTTACGGACGAACGGTATGGACTATCAAAATTCTGTCGCATAAATACCCATCGCATGGGTCCAGAGATCATGTGTACCGATTTTTGTGAAATTTGGACAAAATATATGGGAGGAGGAGCTAAAAGTGTGTTTTGAGGAAAATTCAAAATGGCGGAAAATCTATCCTGACGCAAATGGGCGTGGCCTATATGGGGAGATGCGTCATGACCCAAGGAATCTAGGGAAAAAGAAATTTTGATTTTACGACCTACGGTTCAAGAGTTATAGGCCAAAACGTAAAGGGGGCTGTTATAGCGCCACCATGTGGCCGATTAGTGTAATTATTATATCAATAATTTCGGACTAAATTAGGAACCTCCCCTCCAAATCTGGTAACTCTAGCTCTTACGGTTTCTGAGAAAAAAATACTTGAATTTGAGTTTTTGCACTTTTCCATTAAAGTGGATGGGGAAATTTAATGCACTAATAAATCAATATCAATAAAACTATGCAACCAATCTCTTAGCCTTATACAAGCACACGATTCCCGGTGAGGCCGGTCATTTTGACATATGGCACTAAATTGGGAAAAATAAACTGTGGGAGGAGAGACGATCTAAACTATTGTTTATCTACAATAATAATAACTAGACGCGTCGCAATTCAGGGCAATTGCAAAGTGTGGTTGCGCCGACGCCGGTCGCGGGTCGTTGCCGCCGGGACGCGAGGAATATGCTGGGAGGAATACCGTCGGAGGCCGCGTGACGTGCCATTCGAATTTGGTGCTGATTGGATCCTGTGTTCGTGATACATGGCGTTTTGATTTGAAGAAATTGGCCCCTCCCAATAAAATAAATAAGCCCCTCCCACAAAGGTAGCGGGCCAATGACATCGTCATGTCACTCCTGAGATCACCTGCTTTTCAATTTGAGAGGAGTGATCCCCCCAAAAATCATGTTTTTGCATCAAACGGTTACGTTTTGCGCAGTTGTGGCGCCCCCTATGGGTCAAAGTGGAAATGCTATTGGGGATTCGTTGAGTAAACCTCCTTCGACATGTGATTCAAATTTGGGATCGATTGGACGTTTCGTTCGTGATTTTTGGCCTTTTTGGTAAAACGGGCTCCTCCCACTAACTTTGGAAGCCAATTACGGACGAAAGGTAAGGACTATCAAAATGCCGTTTGGATAGGTTTATCGCATGAGTCCATAGATCACGTGTACCGATTTTTGTGAGATTTGGAAAAAAAAAATTGGAAAAGGTGCAAAAAGTGTGTTTTGAAGAAAATTCAAAATGGCGGAAAATCTATCCAGACGCAAATGGGCGTGGCCTATATGGGGAGATGCGTCGTGACCCAAGGAATTCAGGTGAAAAGAAATTTTGATTTTACGACCTACGGTTCAAGAGTTAAAGGCCAAAACGTAAAGGGGGCTGTTATAGCGCCACCATGTGGCCGATTAGTGTAATTTTTTTTTTTAATAATTTCGGACTAAATTATGAACCTCCCCTCCAAATGTGGTAACTCTAGCTCTTACGGTTTCTGAGAAAAAAATACTTGAATTTGAGTTTTTTCACTTTTACATTAAAGCGGATGGGGAAATTTAATGCACTAATAAATCAATATCAATTAAACTATTTAACCAATCTCTTAGCAAAATACAAGCGCACGATTCCAGGTCAAGACGGTCATTTTGAGATATGGCACAACATTGGGGGATAAAAACTGTGGGAGGAGATGCGGTCTAAAGTATTGTTTATCTAGAAACAAATAAATAAAGTATCCCTAGAACTATAGTCTGGTTGCCCTGTTAGGGCAACCACACTAACTAGACGGGTCGCAATTCTGGGCAATTGCAGAGTGTGGTTGCGCCGACGCTAGTCGCGGGTCGCTGCCGCCGGGACCCGAGGAATACGCTGGGAGGAATACCGTCGGAGGCTGCGCCAATTACATTGTCACGTAACTCCCGAGATCACTTGCGTTTCATTTTGAGAGGATTGATCCCCCCAAAATCATGTTTTTGCATAAAACGGTTACGTTTTGGGCATTTGTGGCGCCCTCTATGGGTCAAAGTGGAAATTATTTTGGGGATTCGTTGAGTAAACCACCCTCGACATGTGATTCAAATTTGGGATTGACCGGACGTTTCGTTCGTGATTTGTAGCATTTTTGGTAAAACGGGCCCCTCCCACTAACTTTGGAAGCCATTTACGGACGAACGGTAAGGACTATCAAAATGCCGTTTGGATATGTTTATCGCATGGGCCCAGAGATCATGTGTACCGATTTTTGTTAAATTTGGACAAAATATATGGGAGGAGGAGCTAAAAGTGTGTTTTGAAGAAAATTCAAAATGGCGGAAAATCTATCCTGACGCAAATGGGCGTGGCCTATATGGGGAGTTGCGTCATGACCCAAGGAATCTAGGGAAAAAGAAATTTTGATTTTACGACCTACGGTTCAAGAGTTATAGGCCAAAACGTAAAGGGGGCTGTTATAGCGCCACCATGTGGCCGATTAGTGTAATTATTTTTTCAATAATTTTGGACTAAATTATAAACCTCCCCACCAAATCTGGTAACTCTAGCTCTTACGGTTTCTGAGAAAAAAATACTTGAATTTGAGTTTTTTCACTTTTTCATTGAAGTGGATGGGGAAATTTAATGCACTAATAAATCAATATCAATAAAACTATGCAACCAATCTCTTAGCAAAATACAAGCACACGATTCCCGATGAAGCCGGTCATTTTGACATATAGCACTAAATTGGGAAAAATAAACTGTGGGAGGAGAGACGATCTAAACTATTGTTTATCTATAATATTAATAACTAGACGGGTCGCAATTCTGGGAAATTGCAGAGTGTGGTTGCGCCGACGCGATTCGCGGGTCGGTGCCGCCGGGACCCGAGTAATACGCTGGGAGGAATACCGTCGGAGGCTGCGGCAATTACATTGTCACGTCACTCCTGAGATCACTTGCTTTTCATTTTGAGAGGATTGATCCCCCAAAAATCATGTTTTTTCATAAAACGGTTACGTTTTGGGCGTTTGTGGCGCCCTCTATGGGTCAAAGTGGAAATTATTTTGGGGATTCGTTGAGTAAACCACCCTCGACATGTGATTCAAATTTGGGATTGACCGGACGTTTCGTTCGTGATTTGTAGCATTTTTGGTAAAACGGGCCCCTCCCACTAACTTTGGAAGCCATTTACGGACGAACGGTAAGGACTATCAAAATACCGTTTGGATATGTTTATCGCATGGGCCCAGAGATCATGTGTACCGATTTTTGTTAAATTTGGACAAAATATATGGGAGGAGGAGCTAAAAGTGTGTTTTGAAGAAAATTCAAAATGGCGGAAAATCTATCCTGACGCAAATGGGCGTGGCCTATATGGGGAGTTGCGTCATGACCCAAGGAATCTAGGGAAAAATAAATTTTGATTTTACGACCTACGGTTCAAGAGTTATAGGCCAAAACGTAAAGGGGGCTGTTATAGCGCCACCATGTGGCCGATTAGTGTAATTATTTTATCAATAATTTCGGACTAAATTAGGAACCTCCCCTCCAAATCTGGTAACTCTAGCTCTTACGGTTTCTGAGAAAAAAATACTTGAATTTGAGTTTTTGCACTTTTCCATTAAAGTGGATGGGGAAATTTAATGCACTAATAAATCAATATCAATAAAACTATGCAACCAATCTCTTAGCCTTATACAAGCGCACGATTCCCGGTGAGGCCGGTCATTTTGACATATGGCACTAAATTGGGAAAAATAAACTGTGGGAGGAGAGACGATCTAAACTATTGTTTATCTAGCATAATAATAACTAGACGGGTCGCAATTCAGGGCAATTGCAAAGTGTGGTTGCGCCGACGCCGGTCGCGGGTCGCCGCCGCCCGGACTTGAGGAATACGCTTGGAGGAATACCGTCGGAGGCCGCGCGACGTACCATTCGAATTTGGTGCCGATTGGATCCTGCGTTCGTGATACATGGCGTTTTGATTTGAAGAAATAGGCCCCTCCCACTAAAATAAATAAGCTCCTCACACAAATGTAGCGGGCCAATGACATCGTCATATCACTCCTGAGATCACCTGCTTTTCAATTTGAGAGGAGTGATCCCCCAAAAATCATGTTTTTGCATCAAACGGTTACATTTTGCAGAGTTGTGGCGCCCCCTATGGGTCAAAGTGGGAATGCTTTTGGGGATTCGTTGAGTAAACCACCCTCGACATGTGATTCAAATTTGGGATCGATTGGACGTTTCGTTCGTGATTTTTGGCATTTTTGGTAAAACGGGCTCCTCCCACTAACTTTGAAAGCCAATTACGGACGAACGGTAAGGACTATCAAAATGCCGTTTGGATATGTTTATCGCATGGGTCCATAGATCACGTTTACCGATTTTTGTGAGATTTGGAAAAAATCTGTAGGAAAAGGTGCAAAAAGTGTGTTTTGAAGAAAATTCAAAATGGCGGAAAATCTTTCCTGACGCAAATGGGCGTGGCCTATATGGGGAGATGCGTCGTGACCCAAGGAATCCAGCGGAAAAGAGATTTTTATTCTACGACCTACGGTTCAAGAGTTAAAGGCCAAAACGTAAAGGCGGCTGTTATAGCGCCACCATGAGGCCGAATGGTGTAATTATTTGTATAATAATTTTGGACTAAATTATGAACCTCCCCTCCAAATCTGGTAACTCTAGCTCTTACGGTTTCTGAGAAAAAAATACTTGAATTTGAGTTTTTTCACTTTTCCATTAAAGCGGATGGGGAAATTTAATGCACTAATAAATCAATATCAATTAAACTATTTAACCAATCTCTTAGAAAAATACAAGCGCACGATTCCCGGTCAAGACGGTCATTTTGACATATGGCACGAAATTGGGGAATAAAAACTGTGGGAGGAGATGCAGTTTGAAATATTGTTTATTAACATTGTTCAAGAACAATGTTAATACTAGACGCGTCGCAATTCAGGGCAATTGCAAAGTGTGGTTGCGCCGACGCAGAGTTCTGGGTTGCGGCCATGGGAGTCCAAGGAATCCATCGTCACATAGTAGTTCACAGTTCAGTCCCCAGTGGAACAGATGGTGTTATAGGTCTCAAAATAAATTATTAAAGCAGACTTGCCATTTTTTTAAACCTTATTGTTCTGATCTGAGACATTGTGAGGAGAAAATACCCTGTGTATATAGAGTAAATGGCATATCTGCGATTTGCAAACAAGTTGTAAATACTCGGAAGACATTTCACGTTTTCCCCACACTTATATTATGTCATGTTTTTAGTATAAGATTCAGCACCTTTTTTCCCTCACCTGATAATAGATATTAAATACCTTGTAATGTACTTGTGAATGTCTCACCATATAATACATGTGGAACCATTACGATACTTGTCGACCTGGCTAGTAGCCATACCATTTTGTATATTGTAAGATAGATACTCCCCAGCATATCAGGCACATCAGTGTTACTTAATGGTGTCAATACCACAATGAAAAACTATTGTTTAGCCTACATTGTGACAGACTTGTCATTACCAGGCAGGAGTTTTGGATAAGCTCTAATGTCCATGTAGATTGCTTCACAATTTTACACACAGTAGAGGGATTGAAGTCCATTTTGTCCAGCAGGCAGAGATTATAGTCTGACACTTTCAATTACAAGCTTAAAACACCAAATTATAGAAGGCAAGAATTATTGTCAGTTAAACGAACAACTTGTGTATATTATGTTCATATGTGTATGGGTTTAGGCATTAATGAGATGTTACATTCCAAAGTTTCACTTTTTGTTCAGCTTTAGTAGTGAAGAACCCTTCTGATTGTGAATAGTAAAAACACATCTGTATTCATTGTAAATGTTAAATACATGTGACTAAATACATTACCAAACATATAGATTCACTTTTCAAACACATGGCAAAAAGAAAAATAAGTAGAGACAAAGCAGAGCAGATATAGTTTAAAGTATTTATTAACACAATTGTATTATTGGTACCTTTACTGTAAGCAACACCATTAATATATTTGGTATAATGTCCTATCAATTATTTTTACTATAGTTATTATGATTATATATGTAATTATGGTCATATTTTATGATTCTATATATAGGTTAATATGAGTTATTAGTGACAATTAAACAAATTATATTTTATGATAACTATTACAATGCCTGTAAACAGTTTATTATTATTGACAGATATATTATTGATGCTATAATGGTTATTATTATTACTACTATTACTGTTATTGTCCAAAATTATATTCTAACCTTTAAGTAATTTCAATATTTTCCAGGGTGAAGCAAAAAACCCGCCTCCTATTTCAGCCAATTTAGGAGTGCACGGGGAAAAAATTCTTGCACCGACCCCTTTGTTAAAAAAGGCGATCAAGCAAGCTCCTGGTAAATATATTAAACAAACTAAGAAATTTAACATTCTGAAAAATAAGTAAAACTTTTAGGGCTGCAACTATATTGATTAAGTGAATTATCTCAAAGTGTATTTTGTAGATATCTAATTTTGTATTTATCAATGAATCAATGTGTAACATTTTCCATAATTATTTTGGGATTACATTTATTAGTTTAATTAAGAAATTAAGTCCTATTTTAATGCTTGTATATTGGCTGTTTGAATAAAATTAAATTTTTTGACAACATTTATTAAAAAATAATTTAGTCCTAATAAGTGTTACAGTCTTACAGCCCTAAAAACAAATGGTGAGTTAAAACATTTACAACATGCACATGTAAATATAAGGTAGTGGGTCATGAAAAGGCAGTATACAATCCAAAATAGTTTGTTATGCATTTTTTAGAATTGATTATTTTATGTGTGAGTTTGTTATTAAATTCAGGGATGGCCAATATTGTGTTTATAGAAATTGGGTACTACCGGTTCACGAGCCACAACATAAATGACAATTAGAAATATGACAATTATTCACAAAGAACATTCCTGAAATGTAGAAAAAGGTTAAAGGCAAAAACAATATCAGTGCTGGACGGCTTCTGAAAAACAGGGAAACAAGTGTTAGTGTTCTTTTCAAACAAATGCTTCACAATCAGTAATTATGAAAAAAGACAAAACAATGCTACAATATGAATAATACTAGCGACAAGAGAAAAAAGGTGAGATTTGGCTGCTGCGTAATGGGAGATTCCAAAGTATAGGTGCGGCTACGATGAGGCCCGGTCACTACTTGGGCAGCTGATTCACATGTTCCAGTGATATATCCAATGACAGGGTTGGTGATCAAGAGGTTCCATTGTTCGCAATCCGTTTGTTATTTAGTGTGGCAGATGAGACTTTGCGCTGGAGTGGCACCAGAGAATGATGTAGCGTTGGCTATGAATAGTTCATACCGTCAAACGATCATCTCTGGTGACCACTATTTGGGCAGCTCATTCACATGTTCCAGTGATATATCCAATGACAGGGTTGGTGATCAAGAGGTTCCATTGTTCTCAATCCTTTTGTTATTGAGTGCGGCAGATGTGATTTATAAGAGCAGGTCAGAATGCGTTTGGTGGGAAAGAGCACGATGTCCTTGAAACTAAGGTCTACATGGTTCCAGTGTTTGCAAGCTTGTCTTGCAGGCTATGCACTAGTCCTGATCGGAGGATAATACGCAATACACAGGATCATGGTAGCTGTAGTACGTACGTAGTACTCCAGACTGTAGACATTGCTCTGGTCTTGAGATGTAAATGTGATCCAACAGCGTGTTTTTGTCAGTAGTCTTCTCCTTGATCAGTTGTGTGTATCCTCTGGACTCGAGCAGCATCGCTATCGGAGTACCTACACTGGCCAGTAGATTTTCGTTGAAATCACCACAGACTACGATGGGATGGTGGTCCATCACTTCTAAGGAGTCCAGAAGCGCCTTCAGATTTTCCATGAACGGGCCATCGTAACGTGGTGGTCTGTACACTGCAGCGATCAGAAGCTTGACAGGGGACTCTATCTTGACGACCACAAACTCGAGGTTTGTCACATTGTGTAGGTAACGCTTTTCACATGCCTGGAAATGGTCCTTCACATACACAGCGACGCCACCGCCATTCTGTTCTGCACATTCAGGACGGCTGGTGTACGAGATGTGCTTGTTGCGGCTGAACATGGTGTATCCATCCAATTGGAGACTGTCAGCCACAAAGGAGCCGGTGAGATGCGTCTCGGTCAAGCACAGGACATCTGCATGGGTCAGTTCGTGATGTTTTTTGATGTCCTGAATGTGTGCCGGTAAACTTTGCGTGTTGTGATGGACAATCGCGAGTGTTTGCGCCTGGCCTGTCGTCTCTCGATACTTCAACAGTGGCATAACACTGTCCAGTGAGGCGGTCTTCATGGATTCCAGGGCAGCTGTGATTGCAGGATCAGCATAGATTTTCTTCGCATCGAAGTCAATGATGTGCAATCCTTGCAATGACGTTGTCCTACTGAGGGCAACGTAGGCCATGCCTGGTTGGAAGATCCGTTTCAAGGAAACCACAGCAGATTGTGTAGTCATGCCTTGGACTTTGTGAGCTGTGCAAGCATATGCCAACTTGATGGGAAATTGCCTACGAAGCGTGTTATTGCTCAGGTGTTCCTCATATCTCTCGACGTACACTTGTGTACTGCCAGGTGTAGTTTTCCGGTATTTCTGTCCTGCTTCAGGCTTGTCTACTACAAGCCAAAGCTTGGCTACTCTACTCCCGTCCTCGTTTACGTGCATCTCTACACTAGCCATCTTGCCAAATGTCCCGTTCACAAGGCCATCCTCCACATCTATGTTCCTGATGATCACGATTGGGGCGCCTTCTGCAACCTGCAAGTTGTCAAGAAGATCGTTCTGCTCTCCTGTACAGGGACTGGCAAGGCGAGTCTTGTGGTTATGGACTTGCTTGTAGTCTTCCGCGGGTATGTTGACGATGTGGCTGTGGAGCGCAGACAAAGATTTGGCGTTGTGTTCGGACACCTCTTTGTTGGTTGCGAAGATGTGCACAACATCCTTAGGACAACGGTCACGCACAGTCACTCTCTGAGCAAGGAGTGCTTTGTCTGTGTCACTCAGCGGATCCTTCTTCGCTTTGACTCTCAACCTATTCAGAAGCTCTGCGTAGGGCAGATCATCTTTCTGTCGCATGATCTCGGTCAACGTGATCATCTGAAAGTGTTCGAGCAGAAGGTCCGGTTGGCCTTCCTCGAGCACACAGAGCGGTTTCCCACTTGACGTTGGAGGGAGCTGGTAAAAGTCGCCTACTACAAGTACCGACATGCCGCCGAATGGCCTCTTACTGCCTTTAATCTCTTGCAGTCTCCAGTGGATGTAGATAAACATAGCCTTTGAAATCATCGACACCTCATCTATGACGATGATCTCCGCATTTCCCAGCTTTGCCCTCACGTCATCCAATTTGTTTCCCAGTCCTATGTAGGGTGGTTTCAGTTTTCTTGGCAACTTCAACAGGGAATGCAGTGTGTTTCCCGCGATGTTGTATGCCGCAGTTCCTGTAAACGCAGACAGCAGCACTGTGGGCATGGATGCGTCCGTCTCCTCAAACAGTCTGGGGAGTCGACGGAGAATCCGTGTTGCCTCACCGTAGATGCACTTGATCAGGTGTGATTTGCCAGTTCCAGCACCCCCAGTGACAAAGAAGAAGAAGGGTTCGGGTTTCTGGTCGAGTACGCTCTTGAAGCACCATTCACGTACAGAGTGAAAGATGGAGGCTTGAGTCCGGTTGAGGTTTCGACACATTGAACGCAGATAATCGAGGCTCATTTGCGGAGCCGATACCCTGTGACCAACAATTGTACCCACCTCTTGACAACTGAACTCTGGGACGTCGTCTTGTTCGTCGTCTGCCTGTGGATCTTGATCTTGTTCGGCAAGACATTCCATCCGCTCGAGCTCATTTTCTGGGGCAATGTTGGCCCACGCATCTTCCGCAGGGCCATGCTTCATGAATTCCTCTAATGCTTCTTCCATCGATTTGCTGTGTTTTTCATACCTCATTTTGTTCTCATCAACAATGGCATTTGCGCGGCATGTCCATTTTTGTCCAGGTATTTTCACAGACGCAGAGTCGTAGAACTCCTTGTAGGTGGGGAAGATTGCGGTTTTCAGTGTGGTCTGATAGCGATGCGGAAGGTAAGCCTTCAGCAAGTTGCCGAAGTATTTCTCGGGGTCCTTCTGTTCCGAGAATTTCGCGTATCTGATAACCGCGGGTCGGCCATCCGTCGAGCGCTTCTTAATGGTTCCCATGTTGTCAGACAGCTTCAGGCAATCTGGCTTTTTTGCTTCGCTACCGTACACAATCCTGTACTCGGATGCAAATTCTGCTAGACACATGTTGTCAAACACCAGTGTTTTGGGTCTGGCGTTGTATTTGTCAAGAAGCCCTGACATCCACACTTGGTTCGAATCGGCTGGTCTTTTCTGCAGCAAGCTGAGCGGGAGGCTCATTTTCATTGCATTGTCATCCGTCGGGAGGAAGACAACTTCGCGGGAGCATTTCTTCAATTGCAAGCTGCAAGTTCGGGCCACTGCCTCCTGAGAGCTAACCTGTCTGTTTTTCACATATGCGTGAACAAGTTCGTTCATTGCACCCCTTTCGGTCACTTTTGTGGGGTCTATGCCTTCGACTACTTGTTTCAGAAGCTCACCCATCTCATGTTCGGCCTTGGATATGTAGGACAGCATGTATGAGATGCAAACAAAGTGGTCCAGGACAAACTGGATATCCATGTTGGCATTCCAGGCCTCCAGCAAAACTGGGTTGTAGTTGTTCACATAGCAGTCCTTGACTCCACGCTTCATCAAGAGGACCTGGACATTCCTCAAGTCTTCAAGATAGCTGTCGTACTCTTCGTGAGTCAAATTGCACTTTGCCAGCAACTCTGAGAGGTCGGTCAGTTCTGATGGCAAGTCCAGAAGTAGATCATACAGAGGTTTGAGTTTGGCCAAAGCAGCTTGTGCTCTTGCCCTCTGTTGTTTGCCTATGCCTTCTGTACTCCTCTTTGCACTTTCGTTTGCTCCTTCATTTCCTCCTGTTGCGCCCCTTTCGTCTTCATCCGTGACTTCCTCCATTGGATCAACTGGCGTTGGGTTAGTTAACCAGGTTGTGTCCACTGGTGCCTTGGGGAATCCAAACCTGCATGTCTTGTTACCTTTCTTACAGGACTTTGTGTGGTTTTTGCTGTGCATCTGAACTTCTTGGACAATTCGGTGAAGCACAGGATTTTCGTTTGGATCAGGCAGCTGGCACGAAATGTAGCGGTCCGCAAATTCGCATATCTTCTCGTCCGAGTCTTCTCCAAGTTTGGGGGCGTCGGCTACCCACATTAAGGCGTGAACATGCGGCGAACCCCGGGCTTGATACTCTATTCTATGGAAATAATCTATGACGTGTCCGATAGGGCGAGCATCAGACAACAGCAGTTTTGTATACGCAGAACGAACTCGCTTGTCAAACATTCGCATGGTAGTCACTGCATTGCTTCTGAGGATGTCGCACTTCTCATTCCAGTCCAGCTTGTCAAAATTCACAATTTGGCCTTGCTGTGCTTTTATTGCCGTTATGACCTCTGGCCATCTGAATTCTGCAGCACTTAAGGTCAAAAAGAAGGTAGGTGGGCCTAACTGACGGACCATGGCAAATAAATCATACATGGTCTTCTGCCAGTAGGCTGGCGTCCCCCTCAGGGGTTGCATGAACCTTGTTGCATCCCGGTTTCTGACCAGTCTCTCAACTTCATGCTTGTCCTGCAACATCTTGTTGGAGATCCTGCGACCATCCTTGCTAAAGGGTTTGCCCTTCCTCAATTGAATTGAGATGGTGTTTTTTGCCAAGTGGGTCTCTGTAACAAACTGGGCAAAAAAGAGATAGCTTTGGTCTCTCGCAAAACGATCATCAACATTGAAAAGCCTTGCGTTGAAGTACCTGCTTGGTGTCAGTTTGAGCTTTCTCTTACGATCCAACGTGTTCTCTCCAGTTGGAAACAATGTAGGGAAGGCCCTTGCTTCGAGGTTAGGGGCTGTGCTATAGCTGACAGGCTTGTTTCCTTCAGCTGGGGCGATGCAGAATATGCCATCTCCGTATGTCATTGTCTCTTGTCCAATGTCATCCGGTTCCAAGCAACTGTCCAGGCCATGTCCAGGTCTCAGCGCATCTTGCTCATCTTGGGCAGTGGGTGGATGTTGATCCACCCACTGCTGGGATGGGTCGAGAGTTTCAGTCGCATCGGCTACTTCCATCATTTCGGCGTCGTCACAACTGTCCATGACTTCGTCTGTGCCTGTCTGTTCAACAGTGGGTAGGTCTTCAAGTTCAACAGTGGGTAGGTCTTCAAGCTGGCCCTCCACATTTTCATCGTTGATGCTCTCATCATCTCGGATTGTGATGTTTTTGTAGTCGGGGTGTGTCTCGATGAGTTTCCTCAAGCCCAGTAAGACATTGGTCATATTGACAGTGTGAAACAAATGATGGCCTTTGTACCGCAGACGTCTCTTCAGTTTCACCCTGTACAAACGGGATGAGTCGAGCCTTCTGGGTAGGGTGTTTACTGTGGTTTCCACGTCTGCTGGCACGCACACCACAGCACCATAAATAGCACTCTGTTTGCCTTTAGGAAGTGTGAGAATCTTGGCAAATGGTATGTCTATTGCCGATATTTGTCTTTCCAGCACATTGAGTTGGCGGAGCTCTGGAGGAATGGGTGCAAGTTCCAGGTTGTTTGCGACAGCCAAGCGTGGCATTCTTCCTGCTACTACACTTTTGTGACAGCATTGACAAATCCACTCTTTTCGCCTTTCTTCGGGTACAGTGCAATCTTCCGGCCCTCCACATTGATCATCACACGAATGAAGGTATTTGCCTGTTAAGCAGGCAGCAACCACGGCGGGTTTGATCGTGTAATTTGACCGATGACAAACATTCACTTGACCAGCGAAAAGAGTCCGATGGCACGTTGTGCACACAAAAGTTGGTCCATGTTTTATGACTTTCTGGAAACTCGCTATAGCGCCTTGTAGTAGCTCATTCTGTTGGGGTGCGGGAGCTAAATCTATCCTCGCAGTATCTAAATCTTTACTCGCTTTTACAGCAATGCCCCGTTTGCGCAGGATATCACATAAGTCCTTGTATCTATTTCTTATTTTCATTGAACGTCGGATGTCACGGCGCATCTTGAAGAATGGGTCCGTTTTGCATCTGCGGGCCATGTCGGACTTCATGTGTTCCCTAACCTTTTCCCTGAACTCCTCATCTTCTCTGAACCTCTTGTTGAGATATGCCTTCTTGAATTTCTTTTGCTGTTCCTTGAATTTTTCATTTGTTATACATCTCATGGCAATGTATTTGTTCATGTATTCCTTCCTTGGAGTCCTAGGTTTTTCCTTGGCATCTGATTGCAGTTGATCCTTTCTTTGTCTCCTCATTATTTTCTGTTTCCGTTGTTTACTCATTTTGTTGGCTCCTTCATTTGTAGTGTCTGACATCACTCGTGTTGATGGTGAATGGCCTGCCTGCAGAGAATGCTTGGTGATTGGAGGTCCAGTGTTTGTTTCATCCTGGCAAGTTAGATCGACAGGCTCTTTGTGATGCAGGTTGTCAGGATGAACTTGCACTGTTGACAGATGGGGTGACCGAGCATTTGTCTGTTCAAATGTCACTGGCATGAAGTCATACTGCATTTTGTCAATATTGTTTGAGTGTGAGAAGTCAATTAGCTGGTCAATCTTAGCGAACAGATCATCCAACTGAGTGAAGGTCATCATTACAGCTTTTCCTCCAGGCAAAGGTAGGCCATCAGCACTTCTCTGATGAGAGTCAAACAGTCCATATCTTCCAGACCTGTCTCTAAAAACAGCAATGGTGTGTGGTGATACTGTTAGGAGTGCATATTTGACATTCTCAGACAGACACTTAAGTCTTTCCTGAAGCTTCAGCCACCAATGCCGTCGGTAGGGCTCTCCCTCAGCTCTCATATATCCCATGTCCACGCTAGATTTTTTCACAGAGTACGTATTGTGTTCCGTTTCCACCTTGAGAGGTACTTCCTCCATTGTCAGCTGGCATGACTTAAACAGCTTTTGTCTTTTTAGTGTTTCTATTGTTCTTTTATACAGACTGTCTCCCTTGTCCAGTATCTTGTCAAGATCATCCATCTTCAAGTCAAGACCTTCATGTTGGTGTGCCAAAAATGTCAGACCCATGCATGTACACTGCCGATTCTTTGACATTTGGGAAAACTTATGATGATTTTGGCTTTTGGATGCCTGCACAGATTTGACAGAGGGTGGCACGGTGCATGCTTGGTCATTGTTGGAAAGGTCCATGGCCTCGACAATGTTGTCTTGTTCTTCAACATCAGACTGTGCATGTTGCTGAGCTGTTTCTACCACAGGCTCCATGGCTGGCCATGGACTAAATGTGTTTTGTGCCCCTTCATCGACCTCTGTGCAACTGTTTGGTGAATCTGTATGGGCCAATTTAGCATCCCAGAATTTCTTTTTAGCGATAGATTTCTTCTTACGATAAGGCATGATGTCACCAAGTTTTAGATCTGAACTTTTACGAAAATGTACACTCTTTACCAAAAAACAACCTTCAACCTTCAATACTAGTGTAGCATTAGTCACAAATCACTCTAGGCATCAAGAATCAACTTACTTACCGTTAAAAAGTCACCAGAGGAGCTGTTTCGATCTGATGAACACTAGAATAAAAAAAGAGAACAATTTCAGACTAGCGCTATAGTTTTTTCTACCGTTATATTCTTGTGTAAAAACCGTGTGTGCCATTTTATGACAGTAGATTTTCAGGCTGCTGCGCAGCCTTCAAAACCTAGTCCTCTGTTGCGCTGCTAAGAGCGTTGGTCACTGAAGCATGGCCATTTAAAGTGTTTTACACTGCTATAGCACCTACCAAGTTTGGGGCGTTAAGCATGCTCGGAACTGTAGTTATGGCTGTTTAAAGGGCACATTTTTTATGAAAATCTTTGTCTATGATCAAGTATCGGTATATATGAAGTCATTTCTCTGACCGCGTCTTTCAGCTTTCCATAATGTGCATTATTGGTGTGTTAGCAATCTAACAGCTGCATTTGTATGTATGGTGCTTATTTTATTTATATACATCTACCATTCATGCAATTATGGCTATGACAGACATAGCTGACATTCCCTTGTTGAACTTTAACTATTCAAGATTTTATACAATATTAACCAAAACATTTGGAAAAGTAGAACTAAAGAGAGAAAGTATTACATAAGCATATATGTCTACCAAAGATTATGTATATGATGAGTACACCATAGAATTGAAGTACGCATATCATCTGCATAGTTTATATTAGGTATAGCAGTGTGGGAAAAGAATGCATTAATTCATAAGTTTACTGTTGCAAACACTAATGTTACCATTTATCTGTAGAGTAATGGTGTAACCATTTTGTTTTATTCCATTTGAATTATTTGATTAAGAATGGCTGACAGCTTTGACTAATTGGATCCAATTACCTTTTAAAAATGTGTGGAAACAGAATGTAATTAGAGAAAGGGCTCCAAGAGGTCTCTACCAGGTTAGGTCGGTTATTGTGGGCCAGCAATGTTTGGAATACGTCAATCAGGATGAATATGAAAAACTGGACAGATTTGTTTTTGATCACCAAGGACAGAATTCTGCTCTGGCATCCAGACAGTGTGTGTGCAGTTTCACTGCCATCAAGCCAACGGTACCAGAGATTGACTGTCCACAGACAGAGTGACACACAAAAAGACAGACAGGGTGCAAAACAGTCTCAGCCATGCCTTCCGGCCTGACGGAGACAATAAAGAGTGCAAAATAAGCAAAAATAATAGGAGTTGGCAATTTACAAATAAAGAAAATGTGTTTCAATTAAGCTAATCATATGGGGACCAACAAAATAATTTGTAATGCATGTAATGCGCCGATCTGTGAGGACGGCGGTCACAGAGATTCCATGATTTTTCAAAGGTACAGTAAAATCACCGTTTTTGCTGACAGCACTGGCACACTATTGATATGGCAGTCAAAGAGTTAAACTAAATAGAGTATATATATTGGCAATGTCTCCTTAAAAACTGACAATGGATTGACCCCAAGACAATTTCCATATGCCAACATTAGATAGTCATGTTATGTTAAACAAACCTTGCAGTAGTGCAGTCTGGGATGGTCCCCTCAGTCCACTGCTGTGTTGGCCAAGATATCAGGTCCGGTGTACAGCCACGCCACAGCTGAAAATGTCAATAAAAAATACTGTGTTTTAGACACAAATATATATTTGTCACTATATAAATATAGTGACAATAGCAGATCTACAAGCTCACAAGTGATCTACAAGCTGACAAGTGAGCTCGTAGGTCGGCTATTTAAAAGGCAACAAGCTTACAGTGAGCTTGTAGATCAGCTATTTTCCAAACATTAAACTCACAGTGAGCTTGTAGATCTGCTATTTTCAAATATATATAACTAGAAGTTCTGCCCGCTACGCGGGCAGAATTCTAGTACCCCCCCCCCAACCCCCCCACCCCTAACCTCCCCAAAGAAAATGTCGTTTGGGGGTACAAAGTCATGGGATAAAAAAATAAATAAAAAAAAACTGTACTGTACTGTACTGTGCTGTACGGTCTGTACTGTACGGTGTGTACTGTACTGTACTGTACTGTACTGTAATGTACTGTACGGTCTGTACTGTACTGTACTGTACTGTACGGTCTGTACTGTACTGTACGGTGTGTACTGTACTGTACTGTCTGTACTGTACTGTACTGTACTGTACGGTCTGTACTGTACGGTCTGTACTGTACTGTACTGTATGGTCTGTACTGGGTGTGTACTGTACTGTACGGTCAGTACTGTACTGTACTGTAATGTACTGTACGGTCTGTACTGTACTGTACGGTCTGTACTGTACGGTACTGTACGGTCTGTACTGTACGGTACTGTACGGTCTGTACTGTACTGTACAGTCTGTACTGTACTGTACGGTACTGTACTGTGCTGTACAGTCTGTACTGTGCTGTACTGTACTGTACGGTCTGTACTGTACTGTACGGTCTGTACTGTACTGTACGGTCTGTACTGTACTGTACTGTACGGTCTGTACTGTACTGTACGGTCTGTACTGTACTGTCTGTACTGCACTGTACTGTACGGTCTGTACTGTACTGTATGGTCTGTACTGTACGGTCTGTACTGTACTGTGAGACGTGCGTGGTGTGACCGTCTCCCCGTTTTTTTTGCAATACAAAGCCGTGACTATAACACAACAGATCTGTGTGTGTGTGTGTGTGTGTGTGTGTGTGTGTGTGTGTGTGTGTGTGTGTGTGTGTGTGTCAACATACCACCTCCGTGACTAATGTGATGCAACGGGACTTTTGAGATAGCCATGCCCAAAATAGGGTGCCTTATTCGGATACATGCGTGTGACGGTTTTTTAAACAATAATCAAAATCAACAAAGTAACTTAAGTTTTCAAATAATTGTAGTGCATTAAAAGTACAATATTTGCCTGTGAGATGTAGTGGATAGAAGTACAAGTACAATATTTGTCTATCTATGCCAACTGCCAACATACCAAATCAGCAATGCAACAATGTACAGTACTCACACCGCAAATGTAGACAGATAGACAGACACAGTCTGAGCACAAGGGCGTGAGCATGTCAATATAGGGACAATAGCAAGGTCAGAAAATTAGATTGTAGATCTGCTATTTTAAATAAGGTTAAGTGGTGTGACCATGTGTGAGCCCAAACATACACACCCCTCATCTCCGCCCTACTTTCTCCTGTTAGTGGCTAGTGGTCTGTGTTTATTAATCACAATTTTAACAGAATATATATATAACAAATGCAAGGTTACATTTTGTGTTATATAATGAATTGTTACGAAGGTCGATTGTGACACGATGTTCTGAAAAACAATGATGTAGCTAACAGAGCTAGCTCTGAAACATGACTTCAACCTGGTGTTTGCACTTTATCCATTTACATCTACATAAAAGTCCTTGAAATTAACAAGTTTGAGAACCACTGCCCTACTTCATCATACAAGAGTGGCACACAATAAGAGTAAAAATAGCAGATCTACAAGCTGCCAACGTGTGTTGGTGCTCCACTTTTCCATGTCAAGGACCTCCAAAATGATATGCATTTGGCCACAGACCCCCCATCTGAAAATATGTTGTTCCAGGGACTCCCAGAAGCACATACGGGAGTTAAAAATGTTTGCAAACTATCAAGATTTTTCAAAAATGGCAGATCTACAAGCTCACTTGGTGCTGCGCTATGAGCTTGTATATCTGCTATTTTTGAATCGCCAAAGAAATCTAAAATGACAGCGATCCCGGTCTTAAAGGGTTAATACAAAATGCAGGCGTGCCTAGCACTTATCACAATATAAGTAAATCAAGCTATCGATATTGGCAATGCCTCCTTAAACACTGGCCCTGGATTGACCTCAAGACAATTAGGCACACACAAGTGAGCATGTTTGTTTGTCAGGTACTTATTAAAGCATACTTTCAAATGGAAACGAATATACTGAATAATACATTGCATCCACAACGTGAAAACACAGCAACTATACCAGTTAACTACACCACTGTACCAGTATGCAAACAGTCTTACTTAAGTAGGGGTGCTACTGCTAGTATACTCCTTCTGGGTTAACACAGTAACTGCTTTCAACACCTTAATACCGGGGATGCATCTGTGTGTCAATTTTAGATTTGTTTGGCTATTCAAAAATAGAAGATCTACAAGCTCATAGTGTGGCACCGAGTGTGTGTGTGAGTGTGTGTGTGTGTGTGTGTGTGTGTGTGTGTGTGTGTGTGGGTGTATAAACACACACACCTCATCTCAGTCCTACATTCTCCTGTTACAGGCTAGTTGTCCATCTTAATCACAAGTTTTAACAGAATAAATATAACAAGCAAAGTGAATTAAAAGCTGAATCAGATCTACAAGCTCATAGCGCGAATTAAAAGCTGAACCAGATCTACAAGCTCATAGCGCGAATTAAAAGCTGAACCAGATCTACAAGCTCATAGCGCAGCACCGAGTGGCACGCTATGAGCTTGTAGATCTGCCATTTTGACCCCAAGACCATTTCCATAATGGCAACATGAGATGATTACAAATGTGTCAGGTGTGTATGTTAAACAAACCTGGCTTGCAGTAGTGTTAGTCTGGAAGAGGTCTGTCTGTCTGCTGTCACCAACACACCTGCAAATGAATAATATTTTTTTTTATTTTAGACACAAAGTTAACCTGAAGATACATTTGTTATTGATTTACATAGACAGTTGCTCTCACCACATCTTATCTAGATCTACAAGTGAGATTCTACATCATGTTTGTCAGGTACTTATTAAAGCATACTTTCAAATGGAAACGAATATACTGAATAATACATTGCATCCACGACGTGAAAACACAGCAACTATACCAGTTAACTACACCACTGTACCAGTATGCAAACAGTCTTACTTAAGTAGGGGTGCTACTGCTAGTATACTCCTTCTGGGTTAACACAGTAACTGCTTTCAACACCTTAATACCGGGGATGCATCTGTGTGTCAATTTTAGATTTGTTTGGCTATTCAAAAATAGAAGATCTACAAGCTCATAGTGCGGCACCGAGTGTGTGTGTGTGTGTGTGTGTGTGTGTGTGTGTGTGTGTGTGTGTGTGTGTGTGTGTGTGTGTGTGTGTGTGTGTGTGTGTGTGTGTGTGTGTGTGTGTGTGTGTGTGTGTGTGTGTGTGCGCGCGTAAACACACACACCTCATCTCAGTCCTACATTCTCCTGTTACAGGCTAGTTGTCCATCTTAATCACAAGTTTTAACAGAATAAATATAACAAGCAAAGTGAATTAAAAGCTGAATCTGTTATATAAGCAAGGTAGTCACATAATGTACATAGAATGCTGAGAGACAGTGACAGACAAAAATACACAAGTATTCAAAGGCATCTACAAATATTTGCCAAACATATCAAATATAGTGAGAAAAGCAAAAATAGCAGATCTACAAGGTCACTTGTAAAAAATAATATGCCGTGCTATGAGCTTGTATGTGCCATTTGTGAAAAATCGTGAACATTTGTGCAAATATGTTGTTATATCAGTGGTGCTCCAACTTTTCCATGTCAAGGACCCCCAAAATGATATGTGCGGACCCCCATCTCAAAATATGTTCTTCCAGGGACCCCGAGAAGCACAGATCGTTGTCAAAATATGTTGTTCAAGGGACCCCCAGAAGCCCCAATATATGCATTTGGCCGGGGACCCACCCATCTCAAAACTATGTTGTTCCAGACCCTCAGTCAGAAGCACAGATCGGAGTTAAAAATGTTGGTATATTTTCACGATTTAAAAATAGCAGATCTACAAGCTCATAGCGTAGCACTCTGTGCCACACTGAGCTTGTATATCTGCTATTTCTGAATAGCCAAAGAAACTTAAAATGGCAGAGATGCATCAACAACTATACCAGCACTGTACCAGTATGCAAACAGTGTTACTTATGTAGGGCTGCTAGTATGCTCCTTCTGGGTTAACACAGTAACTGCTTTCAACACCTTAAGACAGGGGACGCATCTGTGTGTGAATTTTAGATTCGTTTGGCTATTCAAAAATAGAAGATCTACAAGCTCATAGCGTGGCACCGAGTGTGTGTGTGTGTGTATAGTACACACACACACCCCTCCTCTCAATCCTACATTCTCCTGTTAGAGACTAGTTGTCCATCTTAAGTTTTAACAGAATAAATATAACAAGAAAAGTCAATTAAAAGCTGAATCTGTTATATAAGCAAGGTAGTCACATAATGTACATAGAATGCTGAGAGACAGTGACAGACAAAAATACACAAGTATTCAAAGGCATCTACAAATATTTGCCAAACATATCAAATATGGTGAGAAAGGCAGAAATAGCAGATCTACAAGGTCACTTGTAAAAAATAATATGCAGCGCCATGAGCTTGTATGTGCCATTTTTTCTAAATCGTGAACAGGAACAATTTTGAGATGGAAGTCCACGGCCAAATACATTTTGGGGGTCCTTGACATGGAAACATGTTTTTCAAACTATTTATAGAATATATATTCAAATATTTGCACAATTTTTCAAAAATACCAGATCTACAAGCTCATAGCGCAGCACCGAGTGGCACGCTATGAGCTTGTAGATCTGCCATTTTGACCCCAAGACCATTTCCATAATGGCAACATGAGATGATTACAAATGTGTCAGGTGTGTATGTTAAACAAACCTGGCTTGCAGTAGTGTTAGTCTGGAAGAGGTCTGTCTGTCTGTCTGCTGTCACCAACACACAGGATCTCCACCACACCTGCAAATGAATAATATTTTTTTTTATTTTAGACACAAAGTTAACCTGAAGATACATTTGTTATTGATTTACATAGACAGTTGCTCACACCACATCTTATCTAGATGTACAAGTGAGATTCTACATCTGCTATATTCAGAAGATTAAATGTGCTTTTTCTATTGAGGTCATTTATTCTAAGTACACAAGTGAGCTTGTAGATCTGCTAATTTTCAATCTGTAAAAATATTGCAAAAAAACTGTATTCACGCACACACACACACACACACGTCCTACATTCTCCTGATAGTGGCTAGCTGTTGGTCTTAATCACAAGTATTAACATAATATATAACAAACAAATGCAAAGTCGATTAAAAGCTGCATTGTGTGTTAAATAAGGAATTGATACAGATATATGGTCGATTGTGAGGAGATGTCTCACCGACAACAAACGTAGCTTAGCCTACAGAATAGCCATGAAACATGACAGTCATGGATGAACTTCAACCTGGTGTTTGCACTTTGTCCATTTACGTCCCGTACATCTACATAAACGTTCACATTTCAAATATAAAGTGCTTACCTC
This sequence comes from Gymnoscopelus braueri, assembly GCF_963280865.1. Classification (NCBI taxonomy): domain Eukaryota; kingdom Metazoa; phylum Chordata; class Actinopteri; order Myctophiformes; family Myctophidae; genus Gymnoscopelus; species Gymnoscopelus braueri. The sequence continues at coordinate 51,782,937 of NC_137620.1, read as the reverse complement.
ATGGCCATGGATGTTAAAATTATGTAGGGGCCCACAGAAGTACCAGTATGTTCCGTATTGTTCAATAAAAAGCATTTTAATCCGATCGGTGGCCAGTCTCAGCATTTCCTCCATGCTTTCAACTACGCGACCCTATCGGTTGGGAGGTGTATTGCACTCCGATACAATATAAATCTATGAGAAAATAACTACCGATCGGATTAAAAGGATTTTAATTTAACTATATGGAAAATACGGGTATTTCTGGGGGGCCGTACATACTTGTAACATCCGTGGCCTTCGGGCAAACACTTTTGCCCGACATTTGAAGGTTTAAGTAGATGTAAGGAACAAAACGGGAAAAAGTGCAAACACAAGGTTGGACTTCATCCATGACGACGATGCAACGTTAGCTTGTAAAGTTAGCTTGGAAAGTTATCGGCTAACAGACGGATCATAATAAACTATAACAATTATATTATTACTCACCTCACACAAAAGACGACGAAATGAAACTCCTCTGAAGAAAAGATGTAGATTAGTGATATAATATAAAGGTAAATGAGGTTTTATAGTTTGCAACTTCTCTCTTCACTCTGTCTGTCTCCGACCGGCAAACATAACAAGTGAGGGGGGAAGGGGGGTGGCTTCACCATGTGGCCTTAAGGGTTGCCAGGTTGTGCGACAGAAACAAGCAACCAGGTCTATGAAAACAAGCCCAAAAGAAGCAAGCCCTTCGCCCTTTGAACACATACATTGGCTATTTGAAAAAAGCCGATCTACAAGCACACAACTCCTTGCGATAAGAAACAGCACTTTAAGAAACAAGGCCAAAAAGTCACAACCACCTATGTTTACGAGCAACTTTAAAGAAAAAGTAGGCAAAAGTCGCTTATAATAAGCGGACATGGCAACGTTGAACGTGTCTCCACAGTTCACCAAACATTAGTTCCGCAAATCCAGCATGCGTGCGTAGGTGTAAAAATTCAGGCCACCAGTGTTGCCAGATTGCGCAAGAGAAATAAGCAACCAGGTCTATGAAAACAATCCCAAACGAAGCGATTAGGTCACATGAGCACTCTAACCCTATATACATTGGCTCTTTGAAAATAGCTGATCTACAAGCTCACAACAACACTGCATGTATGAATGATAGAGTAAGTTGTTACTGTAAGATGTAAGTGTATGTATATATATATATATATATATATATATATATATATATATATATATATATATATATATATATATATGAATGAATGAATGAATGAATGAATGGATATATATATATATATATATATATATATATATATATATATATATATATATATATATATATATATATATAATACTTTTTTTAAATATTAATAATCATGTACATGTAATACATAATCGAATATTGTATTAATAATCATAATAAAATGTAACTAAAAAAGAAAATAGTGAAGACTAAAAGAAGTTAAGAAGTAGAAAAAGATTTTCTAACCTCTGAAAATGATCCTTACATTAATCTTAAAGAAGGATTGTTACTGAAATATTTCTATGTAGTTATTTAGTTTGTTATAACCAAAAACTTAAAGAACATAAAGAAACAACAATAATAATAATTTAAATTGTTTTTATTATTATTATTATTACATTTATTATAATAATTATCATTATTATTATTATAATACACAACAAAAGCCAGGTAGAATCCTCCCGGGAACTGTCAAATATCTCCTAAACAATCTTTTAATAGATTTAATTAACAATAAATATCAATTAAATAATAAAAGTTTTTGAATTATAAAATAAAACATATTTATTAGTCCAAATTAAGTCACAGGCTTTTACATTTTTTGTAGGCAAGCCAGGTAGAATCCTCCCAGGAACTGGCAATATCTCCTAAACAATATTTTAATAGATTTAATTAACAATAAATATCAATTAAATGATACAAGTTTTTGATTTATAAAATAAAACATATTTATTAGTCCAAATTAAGTCACAGGCTTTTACATTTTTTGTAGGCCCCTCCCACTAATTGTGCAAGCCAATTACATTGTCACATGTCATCAGAGATCATGTGTAGCTTAAATGGAGTGGATTGGTCCAAAAATAATCATGTTTTGCATCAAACGGTTACGTTTTGTGCATTTGTGGCGCCCCCTATGGGTCAAAGTGGAAATGCTTTTGGGGATTCGTTGAGTAAACCACCCTCGACATGTGATTCAAATTTGGGATCGATTGGACGTTTCGTTCGTGATTTTTGGCATTTTTGGTAAAACGGGCTCCTCCCGCTAACTTTGGAAGCCAATTACGGACGAACGGTAAGGACTATCAAAATGCCGTTTGGACAGGTTTATCGCATGGGTCCATAGATGACCTGTACCGATTTGTGTGAAATTTGGACAAAATATGTGGGAGGAGGAGCTAAAAGTGTGTTTTGAAGAAAATTCAAAATGGCGGAAAATCTATCCAGACGGAAATGGGCGTGGCGTACATGGGGAGTTGCGTCATGACCCAAGGAATCTAGGGAAAATAAATTTTGATTTTACGACCTACGGTTCAAGAGTTATAGGCCAAAAGGTAAAGTGGGCTGTTATAGCGCCACCATGTGGCCGACTGGTGTGATTTTTTTTGTAATAATTTTGCAATAATCTATTAACCTCCCCTCCAAGTCATGTAACTGTAGCCCTTATGGTTACCGAGAAAAAAATACTTGAATGGGAGTTTTTGCAATTCCCATTAAAGTGGATGGGGAAATTTAATGCACTAATAAATCAATATCAAAAAATCTATCCAGACGCAAATGGGCGTGGCCTATATGGGGAGATGCGTCGTGACCCAAGGAATCCAGGTGAAAAGAAATTTTGATTTTACGACCTACGGTTCAAGAGTTATAGGCCAAAACGTAAAGGGGGCTGTTATAGCGCCACCATGTGGCCGATTGGTGTAATTATTTTTTCAATAATTTTGGACTAAATTATGAACCTCCCCTCCAAATCTGGTAACTCTAGCTCTTACGATTTCTGAGAAAAAAATACTTGAATTTGAGTTTTTTCACTTTTACATTAAAGCGGATGGGGAAATTTAATGCACTAATAAATCAATATCAATTAAACTATTTAACCAATCTCTTAGCAAAATACAAGCGCACGATTCCCGGTCAAGACGGTCATTTTGACATATGGCACGACATTGGGGGATAAAAACTGTGGGAGGAGAAGCGCGGCAAAGTATTGTTTATCTATAAAGTTCATCAAGTACTATAGTCTGGTTGCCCTGTTAGGGCAACCACACTAATAAAGTGTGAGGATTACTATAGTCTGGTTGCCCTGTTAGGGCAACCACACTAACTAGACGCGTCGCAATTCAGGGCAATTGCAAAGTGTGGTTGCGCCGACGCGATTCGCGGGTCGCTGCCGCCGGGACCCGAGTAATACGCTGGGAGGAATACCGTCGGAGGCTGCGGCAATTATATTGTCACGTCACTCCTGAGATCACTTGCTTTTCATTTTGAGAGTATTGATCCCCCAAAAATCATGTTTTTGCATAAAACGGTTACATTTTGAGCATTTGTGGTGCCCCCTATGGATCAAAGTGGAAATGCTTTTGGAGATTTGTTGAGTAAACCACCCTTGACATGTGATTCAAATTTGGGATTGACCGGACGCTTCGTTCGTGATTTTTGTCATTTTTGGTAAAACGGGCCCCTCCCACTAACTTTGGAAGCCAATTACGGACAAACGGTAAGGACTATCAAAATGTCGTTTGGATATATTTATCGCATGGGTCCATAGATGACCTGTACCGATTTGTGTGAGATTTGGAAAAAAAAATTAGGAAAAGGAGCAAAAAGTGTGTTTTGAAGAATATTCAAAATGGTGGAAAAAATCGTGGCCTATATGGGGAGTTGCGTTGTGACCCAAGGAATCCAGGGGAAAATATTTTTTTATTCTACGACCTACACTTCAAGAGTTATAGGCCAAAAGGTAAAGTGGGCTGTTATAGCACCACCATGTGGCCGACTGGTGTGATTCTTTTATTAATAATTTTGCAATAAACTATTAACCTCCCCTCCAAGTCTTGTAACTGTAGCCCTTACGGTTTCCGAGAAAAAAATACTTGAATGGGAGTTTTTGCAATTCCCATTAAAGTGGATGGGGAAATTTAATGCACTAATAAATCAATATCAAAAAATCTATCTATACGGAAATGGGCGTGGCCTATATGGGGAGTTGCGTATTGACCCAAGGAATCTAGGGGGGAAAAGATTTTGATTCTACAACCTACGGTTCAAGAGTTATAGGCCAAAACGTAAAGTGGACTGTTATAGCGCCACCATGAGGCCAACTTGTGTAACTATTTTTTTAAATAATTTTGCAATAATCTATGAACCTCCCCTCCAAGTGTTGTAACCCTAGCCCTTACGGTTTCTGAGAAAAAAATACTTGAATGGGAGTTTTGTCATTTTCCCATTAAAGTGGATGGGGAAATTTAATGCACTAATAAATAAATATAAATTAAACTATGTAACCAATCTCTTAGCAAAATGATAGCACACGATTCCCGTTGAGGCCGGTCATTTTGACATATGGCACTAAATTGGGAAAAATAAACTGTGGGAGGAGATGCGGTCTAAAGTATTGTTTATCTACATCGAAACTTTATCTATAACAATAGTCTGGTTGCCCATTCGGGCAACCACACTAACTAGACGCGTCGCAATTATGGGAAATTGCAAAGTGTGGTTGCGCCGTCGCCGGTCGCATGTTGCCGCCGCCCGGACTTGAGGAATATGCTTGGAGGAATACCGTCGGAGGTCGCGTGACGTGCCATTCGAATTTGGTGCTGATTGGATCCTGTGTTCGTGATACATGGCGTTTTGATTTGAAGAAATAGGCCCCTCCCACTAAAATAAATAAGCCCCTCCCACAAATGTAGCGGGCCAATGACATCGTCATGTCACTCCTGAGATCACCTGCTTTTCAATTTGAGAGGAGTGATCCCCCCAAAAATCATGTTTTTGCATCAAACGGTTACGTTTTGCAGAGTTGTGGCGCCCCCTATGGATCAAAGTGGAAATTATTTTGGGGATTTGTTGAGTAAACCACCCTCGACATGTGATTCAAATTTGGGATCGATTGGACGTTTTGTTTGTGATTTTTGGCATTTTTGATAAAACGGGCCCCTCCCACTAACTTCGGAAGCCAATTACGGACGAACGGTAAGGACTATCAAAATGCCGTTTGGATATGTTTATCGCATGGGTCCAGAGATTATGTGTACCGATTTTTGTTAGATTTGGACAAAATATATGGGAGGAGGAGCTAAAAGTGTGTTTTGAAGAAAATTCAAAATGGCGGAAAATCTATCCTGACGCAAATGGGTGTGGCCTATATGGGGAGATGCGTCGTGACCCAAGGAATCCAGGGGAAAAGAAATTTTGATTTTACGACCTACGGTTCAAGAGTTATAGGCCAAAACGTAATAGCGCCACCATGTGGCCGATTAGTGTAATTATTTTTTCAATAATTTCGGACTAAATTATGAACCTCCCCTCCAAATCTGGTAACTCTAGCTCTTACGGTTTCTGAGAAAAAAATACTTTAATGGGAGTTTTTGCAATTCCCATTAAAGTGGATGGGGAAATTTAATGCACTAATAAATCAATATCAAAAAATCTATCTAGACGCAAATGGGCGTGGCCTAAATGGGGAGTTGCGTCATGACCCAAGGAATTTAGGGAAAAAAATATTTTTATTTTACGACCTACGGTTCAAGAGTTATAGGCCAAAAGGTAAAGTGGGCTGTTATAGCGCCACCATGAGGCCGACTGGTGTAAATCTTTGTAAAATAATTTTGCAATAAAGTATGAACCTCCCCTCCAAGTCTTGTAACCCTAGCCCTTACGGTTTCTGAGAAAAAAATACTTGAATGGGAGTTTTGTCATTTTCCCATTAAAGTGGATGGGGAAATTTAATGCACTAATAAATAAATATAAATTAAACTATGTAACCAATCTCTTAGCAAAATGATAGCACACGATTCCCGTTGAGGCCGGTCATTTTGACATATGGCACTAAATTGGGAAAAATAAACTGTGGGAGGAGATGCGGTCTAAAGTATTGTTTATCTACATCGAAACTTTATCTATAACAATAGTCTGGTTGCCCATTCGGGCAACCACACTAATAACTAGACGCGTCGCAATTCAGGGCAATTGCAAAGTGTGGTTGCGCCGACGCGATTCGCGGGTCGGTGCCGCCGGGACCCGAGTAATACGCTGGGAGGAATACCGTCGGAGGCTGCGGCAATTACATTGTCACGTCACTCCTGAGATCACTTGCTTTTCAGTTTGAGAGGATTGATCCCCCAAAAATCATGTTTTTGCATAAAACGGTTACGTTTTGGGCATTTGTGGCGCCCTCTATGGGTCAAAGTGGAAATTATTTTGGGGATTCGTTGAGTAAACCACCCTCGACATGTGATTCAAATTTGGGATTGACCGGACGTTTCGTTCGTGATTTGTAGCATTTTTGGTAAAACGGGCCCCTCCCACTAACTTTGGAAGCCATTTACGGACGAACGGTAAGGACTATCAAAATGCCGTTTGGATATGTTTATCGCATGGGCCCAGAGATCATGTGTACCGATTTTTGTTAAATTTGGACAAAATATATGGGAGGAGGAGCTAAAAGTGTGTTTTGAAGAAAATTCAAAATGGCGGAAAATCTATCCTGACGCAAATGGGCGTGGCCTATATGGGGAGATGCGTCGTGACCCAAGGAATCTAGGGAAAAAGACATTTTGATTTTACGACCTACGGTTCAAGAGTTATAGGCCAAAACGTAAAGGGGGCTGTTATAGCGCCACCATGTGGCCGATTAGTGTAATTATTATATCAATAATTTCGGACAAAATTAGGAACCTCCCCTCCAAATCTGGTAACTCTAGCTCTTACGGTTTCTGAGAAAAAAATACTTGAATTTGAGTTTTTGCACTTTTCCATTAAAGTGGATGGGGAAATTTAATGCACTAATAAATCAATATCAATAAAACTATGCAACCAATCTCTTAGCCTTATACAAGCACACGATTCCCGGTGAGGCCGGTCATTTTGACATATGGCACTAAATTGGGAAAAATAAACTGTGGGAGGAGAGACGATCTAAACTATTGTTTATCTCCATTAATAATAAAAAGAATAATAACTAGACGCGTCGCAATTCAGGGCAATTGCAAAGTGTGGTTGCGCCGACGCCGGTCGGGACTCGAGGAATACGCTGGGAGGAATACCGTCGGAGTCTGTGCCAATTACATTGTCACGCAACTCTTGAGATCACTTGTGTTTCATTTTGAGAGGATTGATCCCCCAACATAAGGTTTTTGCATCAAACGGTTACATTTTGAGCATTTGTGTGCGCCCCCTATGGATCAAAGTGGAAATTCTTTTGGGGATTTGTTGAATAAACCACACTTGACATGTGATTCAAATTTGGGATTGACTGGACGTTTTGTTCGTGATTTGTGGGCTTTTTTGTAAAACGGGCCCCTCCCGCTAACTTTGGAAGCCATTTACGGACGAACGGTATGGACTATCAAAATTCTGTTTCGGTCCAGATTATCGCATGGGTCCATAGATCACGTGTACCGATTTTTGTGAGATTTGGAAAAAATCTGTAGGAAAAGGTGCAAAAAGTGTGTTTTGAAGAAAATTCAAAATGGCGGAAAATTTATCCTGACGCAAATGGGCGTGGCCTATATGGGGAGATGCATCGTGACCCAAGGAATCCAGGGAAAAAGACATTTTGATTTTACGACATAAGGTTCAAGAGTTATAGGCCAAAACGTAAAGAGGACTGTTATAGCGCCACCATGAGGCCAAATGGTGTGATAATTTTTTCAATAATTTCGGACTAAATCATGAACCTCCCCTCCAAATGTGGTAACTCTAGCTCTTACGGTTTCTGAGAAAAAAATACTTGAATGTGAGTCTTTGCATTTTCCCATTATAAGTCAATGGGGATTAATTAATTCACTAATAAATTAATATCAATTACACTATACAACCTATCTCTTAGCAAAATACAAGCGCACGATTCCCAGTGAAGCCGGTCATTTTGGCATATGGCACGAGTGTGTGCTGCCAAAACTGTGGGAGGAGTTAAGGTCTGAAGTTTAACATTGTCAGGAACAATGTTAATACTAGACGCGTCGCAATTATGGGAAATTGCAAAGTGTGGTTGCGCCGTCGCCGGTCGCAGGTTGCCGCCGCCCGGACTTGAGGAATATGCTTGGAGGAATACCGTCGGAGGTCGCGTGACGTACCATTCGAATTTGGTGCTGATTGGATCCTGTGTTCGTGATACATGGCGTTTTGATTTGAAGAAATAGGCCCCTCCCACTAAATTAAATAAGCCCCTCCCACAAATGTAGCGGGCCAATGACATCGTCATGTCACTCCTGAGATCACCTGCTTTTCAATTTGAGAGGAGTGATCCCCCCAAAAATCATGTTTTTGCATCAAACGGTTACGTTTTGCACAGTTGTGGCGCCCCCTATGGGTCAAAGTGGAAATGATTTTGGGGATTCGTTGAGTAAACCACCCTCGACATGTGATTCAAATTTGGGATCGATTGGACGTTTCGTTCGTGATTTTTGGCATTTTTGGTAAAACGGGCTCCTCCCGCTAACTTTGGAAGCCAATTACGGACGAACGGTAAGGACTATCAAAATGCCGTTTGGATAGATTTATCGCATGGGTCCATAGATGACCTGTACCGATTTGTGTGAGATTTGGACAAAATTTGTAGGAAAAGGAGCAAAAAGTGTGTTTTGAAGAAAATTCAAAATGGCGGAAAATCTATCCAGACGCAAATGGGCGTGGCCTATATGGGGAGATGCGTAGTGACCCAAGGAATCCAGCGGAAAAGACATTTTGATTTTACGACCTACGGTTCAAGAGTTATAGGCCAAAACGTAAAGGACGCTGTTATAGCGCCACCATGTGGCCGATTGGTGTAATTATTTTTTCAATAATTTCGGACTAAATTATGAACCTCCCCTCCAAATGTGGTAACTCTAGCTCTTACGGTTTCTGAGAAAAAAATACTTGAATTTGAGTTTTTTCACTTTTCCATTAAAGCGGATGGGGAAATTTAATGCACTAATAAATCAATATCAATTAAACTATTTAACCAATCTCTTAGCCAAATACAAGCGCACGATTCCAGGTCAAGACGGTCATTTTGAGATATGGCACAACATTGGGGGATAAAAACTGTGGGAGGAGTAGTGGTCTGAAATATTGTTTATCCGGAAGGATAAAGTTCATCAAGTACTATAGTCTGGTTGCCCTGTTAGGGCAACCACACTAACTAGAATTGTCGCAATTCAGGGCAATTGCAAAGTGTGGTTGCGCCGACGCGAGTCGCGGGTCGCGGCCACCGGGCTCTAGGAATACGCTGGGAGGAATACCGTCGGAGGCTGCGGCAATTACATTGTCACGTCACTCCTGAGATCACTTGCGTTTCATTTTGAGAGGATTGAACCCCCCAAAAATCATGTTTTTGCATCAAACGGTTACGTTTTGTGCATTTGTGGCGCCCCCTATGGATCAAAGTGGAAATGCTTTTGGGGATTTGTTGAGTAAACCACCCTTGACATGTGATTCAAATTTGGGATTGACTGGACGTTTCGTTCGTGATTTGTGGCCTTTTTTGTAAAACGGGCTCCTCCCACTAACTTTGGAAGCCAATTACGGACGAACGGTAAGGACTATCAAAATGCCGTTTGGATATGTTTATCGCATGGGTCTAGAGATGGTGTGTACCGATTTTTGTGAAATTTGGACAAAATATGTGGGAGGAGGAGCTAAAAGTGTGTTTTGAAGAAAATTCAAAATGGCGGAAAATCTATCCTGACACAAATGCGTCATGACCCAAGGAATCTAGGGAAAAAAATATTTTTATTTTACGACCTCCGGTTCAAGAGTTATAGGCCAAAACGTAAAGTGGGCTGTTATAGCGCCACCATGAGGCCGACTGGTGTAATTCTTTTTTTAATAATTTCGGACTAAATCATGAACCACCCCTCCAAATCTTGAAACTCTAGCCCTTACGGTTTCTGAGAAATAAATACTTGAATGGGAGTTTTTTCATTTTCCCATTAAAGTGGATGGGGAAATTTAATGCACTAATAAATCAATATCAATTAAACTATGTAACCAATCTCTTAGCAAAATGATAGCACACGATTCCCGGTGAGACCGGTCACTTTCACATATGGCACTAAATTGGGAAAAATAAACTGTGGGAGGAGTAGCGTGCCAAAGTATTGCGTGCTTCAGTTTACCAAGAACAATAGTCTGGTTGCCCTGTTAGGGCAACCACACTAATAAAGTGTGAGGATTACTATAGTCTGGTTGCCCTGTTAGGGCAACCACACTAATAAAGCTGGAGGATTACTATAGTCTGGTTGCCCTGTTAGGGCAACCACACTAATAAGAGGAAGTCAGCAGCGTTGCCATGTCTGCTTATTATAAGAGGTCGATGACCAGACTAATATCACTACATGTAGTGATTGAGCTTGCAGATCGGCTACTTTTGCTATTTTTGAATTGGAATCTTGAAAAGTAAAATTTTTATTTAATTTCAAATGCATTTAGTTATACTTAGACTATGTTAATTTTATGAACTTAAATACAAATACATTGGACATAAAAAGACAATAGAATGTTAATACTAGTCATTAAGCTACTAATATAGACTGAAGTCATTAAAGTGGGTCATGTTTACATGTTTAGAATCATAACAGCTGAAATCAATAATATAATCACTATTCTGATATTAACCTGTGGGCCGCATTAAGTGAAGGTGGGGGCCACATGTGGCCACATGCTGACATTAGGCTGACATGATATTAGGCTGATATGCCGTGCTCTGCCGCCCCACTATCAGTTAGAAACTGACTATATTTCTTGGGCCGCCTTTTTTCTGTCAACATAGGCAAAAATAGCCGATCTACAAGCTCGCAATGACGCATTGTGAGCTTGTAGATCAGCTATTTTTGGACGGACGTTCTCCCCAGAATAGGCATGCTGGGGTTCATGTGGTTAATGCTGTTCAGAATGATGTAATGATGTCTTCATGTTTGTCTCATATCTCTCATTAGAAGAAGCAGCCAGGAAGAATGGGGAGCTTCCTATCGTGCACAGGGAGGACACATCAAATGGTATGTTTATTTACACAAGAAACTAATTGAAGACCAGAGTTCAGTGTTTAAATACATTGTAGACATTCACTGTAAGAACAAACTAACTTAAGACCAGAGTTCAGTGTTTAAATACATTGTAGACATTCACTGTAAGAACAAACTAACTTAAGGCCAGAGTTTAGTGTTTAAATACATTGTAGACATTCACTGTAAGAACAAACTAATTGAAGACCAGAGTTCAGTGTTTAAATACATTGTAGACATTCACTGTAAGAACAAACTAACTTAAGGCCAGAGTTTAGTGTTTAAATACATTGTAGACATTCACTGTAAGAACAAACTAACTTAAGACCAGAGTTCAGTGTTTAAATACATTGTAACATTCACTGTAAGAACAAACTAACTAAAGACCTGAGTTTAGTGATGGAATATATTGTAGACATTCACTGTAAGAACTAAGACATTAGTATTGCTTTTTACTTCAAAGAAACCAGTCCTTAATAGGATGCTCTAATGTATCTGAGTGTGTAAGTCCCATCTAATGCAAAGTTCTACATTCATATAGTAACAGTATTTAAACTATGAGGGGCTTTTCCACAGAGAACGCCTTTTGAGCGGAGGAGCACTTTCCACATCATGACCAAAGTGCTCACTCTTTCTGGCACGCACGCACACGCGCGCACACACACACACACACACACACACACACACACACACACACACACACACACACACACACACACACACACACAGTGTGGATATCATGTCCACAGTGCTCACACACAGCACTGTTCCAACCTATCAATCATTTAGGTGCTCACTTGTCATCTGTGTTATAAATAGGGGAAGAACCAGATAAGCATGTCGTTGCTGTCGGCCAAAAAACAGCTATCTTTTGTTTTTTATAAATCAGTGCTGAGGACATTGTCTCATCTGTAGTGAGAGCAGTGAGCAGGTAGAGGAACATCTAGAGAGGTGGAGATACAGTATGCTCTGGAAAGGAGAGGACTGAAGGTTAGCCAGACAGAATATATGTGAGTGAATGAGAGGAACCCAAGTGGAACAGTGAGGGGAAGAGGTAAAGAAGGTGGAGGATTTTAAGTACTTAGGGTCAACATTCCAGAGCAATGGATAGTGTGGAAAATAGGTGAAGAAACGAGTGCAGGCAGGTTAGAATGTCTGGAAAAAAGTGTCAGGGGTGATGTGTAATAGTAAAGTAGATGGTTTAGAGACAGACAGTGTGCGGGCGCACACACAAGCGCACAAAGCTATGGGATCAGCTATGGGACTAAAGGCAGTGATCTGATCCCATACAAAGTGTGCATGTGTGTGTGCGGGCGCACACACATATGTAGTCAAACTCAGTAGAGTAAATAGATTGAGTAAAAATACTTAAAAGTACATAAAATGAAAACATACTAACCACAAAGATCAGTGCAACACATGCGCCACTTAAAGACATGCAACCCCCCCCACACACACAGGCTGGCCCAGCAAATGTGTGCGGCTGTGCACGCACGCACGCGCACACACACACACACACACACACACACACACACACACACACACACACACACACACACACACACACACACAGGCCCCGCCCCCTCTGTGTTCCTATTGGCTTGGCTTTAAACAGCCATGACTCCAGTTCCCGGTATGATAAACTTCCCAAACTGGGTAGATGCTCCTAGACGCCCAATAAGGACAGGCTGTAAATGTTTAAGCCCCGCCCCCTCTGTGTTCCTGTTGAGCAGCCTTGAAATGAATGGAGAGGGATTTAACATTGTTCCTCTAGTTCATATAGCTTAATGAAATGAATGGAGAGGGATTTAACATTGTTCCTCTACTTCATATAGCTTAATGAAATGAATGGAGAGGGATTTAACATTGTTCCTCTAGTTCATATAGCTTAATGAAATGAATGGAGAGGGATTTAACATTGTTCCTCTACTTCATATAGCTTAATGAAATGAATGGAGAGGGATTTAACATTGTTCCTCTACTTCATATAGCTTAATGAAATGAATAGAGAGGGATTTAACATTGTTCCTCTACTTCATATAGCTTAATGAAATGAATAGAGAGGGATTTAACATTGTTCCTCTAGTTCATATAGCTTAATGAAATGAATGGAGAGGGATTTAACATTGTTCCTCTACTTCATATAGCTTAATGAAATGAATAGAGAGGGATTTAACATTGTTCCTCTACTTCATATAGCTTAATGAAATGAATGGAGAGGGATTTAACATTGTTCCTCTACTTCATATAGCTTAATGAAATGAATAGAGAGGGATTTAACATTGTTCCTCTACTTCATATAGCTTAATGAAATGAATAGAGAGGGATTTAACATTGTTCCTCTACTTCATATAGCTTAATGAAATGAATAGAGAGGGATTTAACATTGTTCCTCTAGTTCATATAACTTAATGAAATGAATGGAGAGGGATTTAACATTGTTCCTCTAGTTCATATAGCTTAATGAAATGAATAGAGAGGGATTTAACATTGTTCCTCTAGTTCATATAGCTTAATGAAATGAATGGAGAGGATTTAACATTGTTCCTCTAGTTCATATAGCTTAATGAAATGAATAGAGAGGGATTTAACATTGTTCCTCTACTTCATATAGCTTAATGAAATGAATGGAGAGGGATTTAACATTGTTCCTCTAGTTCATATAGCTTAATGAAATGAATGGAGAGGGATTTAACATTGTTCCTCTAGTTCATATAGCTTAATGAAATGAATGGAGAGGGATTTAACATTGTTCCTCTACTTCATATAGCTTAATGAAATGAATGGAGAGGGATTTAACATTGTTCCTCTACTTCATATAGCTTAATGAAATGAATGGAGAGGGATTTAACATTGTTCCTCTACTTCATATAGCTTAATGAAATGAATGGAGAGGGATTTAACATTGTTCCTCTACTTCATATAGCTTAATGAAATGAATGGAGAGGGATTTAACATGGTTCCTCTACTTCATATAGCTTAATGAAATTAACTCATCAAAGGCACCACTCACTTCACACTGGGTGTGATTTTTTTTACATTTTATTCTTGTGCATTATTGTGTATTATGTTGTGTTTTGTTTTCAATGTTCGATATTAGCACTAATAGCTTCACTGAAACAATGTAAACATGGACTTTCTTCTTTCTCTGTGGACAAGTTCCCTAAGACTACTTTCACTGACTTAAATGTGCCTATATGTAAATAAATGTAATTAATCCAAATGTGTTTTAGAAAAATTGCATGTATAATTGTAGATAAATGTTTATTCACTAATGTATATAAAGCATGGTTAAGCTTGTGTTCAGTCTCTTCACAACCAACACATTAAGGGCTCGTACACACTGCAGGAGATTTGGTCCGAGATTGCTGTCGCCGACATTTTTTGGTGCTCGCCGACAAAACCTCCCGATCTGACGCAGATCGGCCTTTGATCTGCGAGATAATGCTCGCTGTGTGTGAAAGGCTCCGCGAGACGATATGGGCGCGATAATCCTCTCTGCGACGGCTTTCCGACCGTTTTCAGATAACTACCATGTTAGATATTCAGCTATGTCGCCGACTAGACATCTCACAGTATCATACAGTATGAAAGGGGTCTGCGAGGAGATCAGCGCCACAGCCAATGAGAGCACATTACAGCCACCGTGGCTATGGAAGGTCCACAACAAACAGATCTCCCGCATAGTTACTGTCCAGTCCTGTATTAAGTTAAACATTATTATAAAACAGAGTGAGCGAGCGTGCTCGAAGGGGGCTGTTTATTTGAGACTATTGCACAGAGATAGAGAGAGATAGAGAGAGAGAGAGAGAGAGAGAGAGAGAGAGAGAGAGAGAGAGAGACGCAGAGAGCGAGCGATCTGTATGTGTGTGTGTGTGTGTGTGTGTGTGTGTATGTTTGTCTGAGTGTTGCCAGATTTTGCGAGAGAAATAAGCAACCAGGTTTGTGAAAACAAGCCCAACAAGCGACTATGCATGAAGCCTATATACAAATACATTGGATACTTGAAAATAGACGATCTACAAGCTCACGTTGTAGATAGGCTATGGGGGGGGGGGGGGGGGAATTTGTGGAATATTTTCCAAATCCACACAGATCTTGTATGGGGGTCTATGGCACAACATATTCTCAGAAGGGGGAGGTCGTCTGCGCCTCTGCGGACAATAAATTATTATTATTAATTTGGGGATCCTTCCCATGAAAATGTTTTAGAACAACTGGTTCAAACAATATTAGGAAACAAGGCCAAAAAAGCAACTACACTTTCAAGCAACTTTACAGAAAAAGTATCCCAAAGTCGCTTATAATAAGCGGACATGGCAACGCTGTCACTGACTTCAGCGCACTTGACGTGCGAGAGAGAGAGGGAGAGAGAGGGGGAGAGGGAGAGAGGCATATCACGGGATACGTCGATTAAAATGAATTGGAATAAACACAAATGTATGTATTGGGTCTGACTCTGGAGATAGCATCCTAGTGAACTATCCTGCAGTGTGTCAGCCCTTGTCGGGGATCAATCATATAGTGTGAAAACCACAACGATATATGACAGCCGATTTCAAGAAATAAACTCCTGCAGTGTGTTATGCTTAACGATCAGATGACCCCCCGACCACTTTAAGGTCTTACAGTCTGTACCTGCCTTAAGAGAATGAAGCTGAGATGTTATCATCCTCTGTTTGTACCAGGACTCAACCATTGAGCCACTTGAGAAACACATCTTGAAAACCCTGGATAAGCTGGAAGACTTGGAGTTTGAGATGTTCAAGTTACATTTGCGACACCCTGATGTCCTTGAAGGCCTGGCTCCAATACCAAAGAGACCCCTGAAGAAGGCGGGCAAGAGGACCACCGCTCATCTGATGGTGCGGAGCTACTCCAGTGAAGCAGCTCAGAAGATCGTGGTGAGTCTTCTGAAGAGGATCCACAGGAATGATCTAGTGGAGAGGTTTCCAGACACATCCCAAGGTAGGTGAAGAGAGGCTGCATACATTAGGTTTACAAGATAAACTTACTGAAACACTCCTGTATTGTAATTGGATATGAGCAGCAGGTGCAATTCATTAATATCCATCCATCATCCATCGCACGCAGCCACACACACACACACACACACACACACACACACACACACACACACACACACACAAGCACCTGGTTGTCTTTCCTGCTGCAGATTAACTGTCTGTAGACAACAGTCAATTACATTACTAAAACACAAACATAATATATTTAA
Source organism: Gymnoscopelus braueri (assembly GCF_963280865.1). Classification (NCBI taxonomy): domain Eukaryota; kingdom Metazoa; phylum Chordata; class Actinopteri; order Myctophiformes; family Myctophidae; genus Gymnoscopelus; species Gymnoscopelus braueri. The sequence continues at coordinate 51,766,496 of NC_137620.1, read as the reverse complement.
TTTAATGTAATTACTGCCAGGTAATAGCAGGTTTCTTATACAAGTCTGTTGTCTTTTCTGACAAAATAGTTGTAACATCAGAGCAGCATGAAGCTACAGACGCTGACCCACCAACAACTTCTACAACGAGGGGAGTCTCTACAACTGAAGGTGAATAGATGTGTTCAATAAACTGATTCAACTGTCTGGTCTGTTTACACTATTTACCTGTAGTCTGTAGAAACACACAGCCAGTGTTGGGCAATAACATGTAACTTAGTAATATATTACCGTTAATATAATTACTTTACCCATGCAGTAACAAGTAGTGTAATATATTATAGCAGCTAAAACAGTAATATTATTACACATTACTGATCCAAGTAACGCTGCTTTACTCATTAAAATGAATGTGATTTGTTTTAGTTTCTGACCGAGATAAAAGCGTTCTCTCTTCTCTGTATCATCGTCTATGAGCCGGTGCTGTGGTGTGTCTGTCTGAGACTGTGTCCAGCAGTCAGCTGCTGATCTGTAGAGCAGAGCATTTAAACATCAGAGTAGAAGGTTGTCACAAAGAGAAAAAAAAGAGAAAGAAACTGATTTCCAAGCTATCAACACTGTGCGATGGTACAGGATATTAGCTTGTAGATCTGTTCTTTTTAAGCATGCGCCATCACGCACGTTATGATGCATACAGTACATGCAGGTCTGTGTTCCTCTGTATGTGGCTCTTTTATTATTGTGAGCGGCAGTGGCTCAGGAGGTAGAGCGGCCGTCTTGGAATCCGAATGTATGCGTGTGCGTATGTGTATGTGTGTGTGTGTGTGTGTGTGTGTGTGTGTGTGTGTGTGCATGTGTGTGAATGTCTGAATGTACTGTATGTCTGAATGTGTGTGTGAATAAGTGAATGTGAAGCACATTGTATTGTAAAGTGCTTTGGAGAAAAGCACTTTATAAATGCAGTCCATTTATCATTATGGCTTTTTAGAAGGAATGATAAGTAATTATCAGATATGTTAGATGTTATCAGATATTACTTATCTAATAGAGTAATATTGCCCAACACTGCACACAGTGTATACAAATGGAACTACTATAATATCAATACACCTTATATCATGAGATGTTGGTCCTCCACTCACACTTAATGAAATGAAAGACTGTTTATTGTTTTTATAATCTGAAATGTCTAATATTTTGATGTACGTTGTTGGGTAAACCATTATTATCATAGTTTAATAATGAATTAGACAGAGGTGACATTCATATTTCTGTTATGGCTGCTGGAACTTGCTTTGACGTGAGGGGGAGGCGGGGCCTTGCGTTGACATGAGGGGGAGGCGGGGCCTTGCGTTGACATGAGGGGGAGGCGGGGTGGGGTGAGAGAACACCTTCTAGATTTCCTGGAGCGCAGCAAGCTTTTTACTCATTTGAGTGCCTGGTTATCTTTCCTAATACTTAAAATTGCTAAAACACAAATAATATCAATCTAATGTCAGGATAATTACAGGGAGGTAATAAGCAGGTTTCTTATGTCTGTTGTCTTTTCCGACACAATAGTTGTAACATCAGACCAGCAAGAAGCTACAAACGCCGACCCAACAAGTTCAACTTCAACAAGTACAAAAGTCTCTACAGCTGAAGGTGAGATGAAACTATGAATAGATGTATTCAATAAACCACTTGAACCCCAGCGTCCATATTCTAAGGGGAACACTAGCCAAAAATAGCAATGGCCCTCACATCTAGAGTTAAGGCCGCTACGTGGCCCTCACATCTAGAGTTCAGGCTGCTACGTAGCCCTCACATCTAGAGTTCAAGCTGCTACGTAGCCCTCACATCTAGAGTTCAGGCTGCTACGTAGCCCTCACATCTAGAGTTCAGGCTGCTACGTAGCCCTCACATCTAGAGTTCAAGCTGCTACGTGTTACTCACATCTAGAGTTAAGGCCGCTACGTGGCCCTCACATCTAGAGTTCAGGCTGCTACGTAGCCCTCACATCTAGAGTTCAGGCTGCTACGTAGCCCTCACATCTAGAGTTCAAGCTGCTACGTGTTACTCACATCTAGAGTTAAGGCCGCTACGTGGCCCTCATATAGAGTTCAAGCTAATGAGTGGCCCTCACATCTAGAGTTAAGGCCGCTACGTGGCCCTCATATAGAGTTCAAGCTAATGAGTGGCCCTCACATCTAGAGTTCAAGCTGCTACGTGGCCCTCAAATCTAGAGTTCAGGTCGCTACTTGGCCCTCACATCTAGAGTTCAGGCTGATATATGGCCCTAACATCTAGAGTTCAGGATGTTACCTGGCCCTCACATCTAGAGTTCAGGCTGATATATGGCCCTAACATCTAGAGTTCAGGTTGTTACGTGGCCCTCACATCTAGAGTTCAGGCTGTTACATGGCTCCAACATCTAGAGTTCAGGTTGTTACGTGGCCCTCACATCTAGAGTTCAGGCTGATATATGGCCCTAACATCTAGAGTTCAGGTTGTTACGTGGCCCTCACATCTAGAGTTCAGGCTGTTACATGGCTCCAACATCTAGAGTTCAGGATGTTACATGGCCCTCACATCTAGAGTTCAGGCTGCTACGTGGCCCTCACATCTAGAGTTCAGGCTGATATATGGCCCTAACATCTAGAGTTCAGGTTGTTACGTGGCCCTCACATCTAGAGTTCAGGATGTTACATGGCCCCAACATCTAGAATTCAGGCTGTTACATGGCCCTCACATCTAGAGTTCAGGCTGCTATGTGGCCCTCACATCTAGAGTTCAGGATGTTACGTGGCCCTCACATCTAGAGTTCAGGCTGTTACGTGGCCCTCACATCTAGAGTTTGTGCTGCTACGTGGCCCTCACGTCTAGAGTTCAGGCTGCTACACGGCCCTCACATCTAGAATTTAGGCACTACGTGGCCCAACACTGCACACAACACATGGAACTACTTTAATATCAATACACCTTATATCATGAGATGTTGGTCCTCCACTCACACTTAATGAAATGAAAGACTGTTTATTGTTTGTATAATCTGAAACATCTAATATTTTTTATGTACGTTGTTTAACATTGTAGTAACAGTACAATAAATAAATAAAGTAAAGCAGGGTATTATACAATATCATAGTTTAATAATGAATTATACAGAGGTGATACATTCATATTTCTCTTATGGCTATATGAACTCTTAATTTAATGCATGTGAATATATAAAGAGGCATAACAGTAACAAAAGTATTAGATCTAAAGAACAATGGCCCCGATTCACTAAGCAATTTACAACCATATTTTGTACTTACCGGCATTAAGACAAATCCTACAGCTGCAGTCAGATTCATTAATGTTTTTTGGTCTGTGTTTGAGCGTGAGGTGCGCACGTTCTCAAGTCAGCCCAGAGGCTGTCTTACCAGGGCTGAAATGTGCGTATGTCTTTAGAATGCTTTATTCTTCATGCCAAAATCAATTACAACAGTGCCAAACCTCAAATAAAATACATATGTGGCCAACTTTTGTCAACACATAAAGAAATATATAAATAAAAAAACGATGTATTGCTTGTAGCCTATGCATAATATAGACATGATGTAGATTCCACCGCTTTGTATTTATTTTCTAGGCTATCGCATTTAGAACTGAATTATTAGGTCCCTCAGCCTGTTTGCCAGTGTCGGCCAAGCGGGCCCTCTCAGCTAAAGTGTCACGTAATAATGAAAATTGGCTATGATGCCATAATGTCACTGCAGAGGCACAGACGCACCTCCAGTGTCCGCTCCGCGGGTATTAATTCATAATACTGTAGGCTAGGCTACTGTATATTGATCACATGAACACCACACACAATAGCCTAATACATCTTACCATATGATGAGAAAACTAGTTTATGAAAGCTGTGTCCAGAAGATCCATTCCCCATTCCGACGTAGGACAGTGATATATTAATCCAAAATTAACTAATTTAATCAATAAGTAATCAATAAGCTCTGGTCCATAATCGGATAGCAGCGTTCCACTTGTATGCCCTGGATTTCAACATCATCTTTTTACCTCGGTAAACGTGAGCAATGTTCAGTAGAAAAGGCTTATAAAATATCCTTTCCAGGTTATTAGTCTATTATTTGCTGGCGGGGTTAAACCTTGTAAACATTACACATTACGTTCAGCTGATCCATCGAGCAATAGTGGGACTCGCTTCCAGACAGATCAGAATGATGTTCAAGTTGTCTGTCAGTGTCAAGGCAATGCGGCCGACATCTGTAAGTTTGGACGAGAAGTTAACTCCTGCAGCACCGGTTGCCAGATTTTGTGAGAGATATATAGAAGCAACCAGGTCTATGAAAATAAGCCCAAAAGAACGGTAAACCATATGCCATATGAGAACTGTAAACCTATATATACAGTATACATTGAAATTATATACTGTATACATTGGAGATAGCCGATCTACAATCCAATCTACAAGCTCACAGCGCTTTGTGATGCGATGCGTTGTGAGCTTGTAGATCTGCTATTTAAAAAATAAAAAAAATAAAATGTGGAATATTTGGAAACATTCTATCAACACAAATCTGGTAAGGGGCTCCAGCTGGCACAAAACATTTTCAGATGGGGGTTATAGGGATACATTAGCCTACATATTAACTTGGGGGTCCATGACATAAAAATATTTGAGAACCACCGGTTAAAATAATTGAACAATTGTGAAGCAAGCCCAAATAATGAACTACACTTTAGAAACAAGCCCAAAAAACTGCACCCCACAGCTACCAATATTTACAACCAACTTTACAGAAAAATACGCCCAAATTTGCTTATAATAAGCGGACATGGCAACACTGTTCAGCACGGTGACGTTGAAGTTGGATGCTGTTGGATGCAGCCTTCCAGATTAATCATGTCCTACACCTGGTCATACGCACATCTCAGGGATATACAAACCCCTTTGAGAATTGCAAGTCATTTTGTGCTTACTGAAAATACGACCTCCTTTACGAACTTCATTTAAGCACAAACTGACTTGCAATTCACAAAGGGGTGTAGAATCTAGATGCCTCAAACGTGCGGATCACAGGTGTATATTATGACGGCTGCCAGCTGGTCATAAAACGTCAAGCGCGTTCCCGAGAAGTTAATTTGCATTGTTCCACTCCCCTTTTCACACCATAAAAGGCAACAGGAAATGAAAATCCAACTTCAACTTCACCGTACCGAACAGTGTTGCCATGTCCGCTTATTATAAGGGAATTTGGGCTTATTTTTCTGTGAAGTTGCTTGTTAATATTGGTAGTTGCGGGGTGCAGTTTTTTGGGCTTGTTTCTAAAGTGTAGTTGCTTATTTGGGCTTGCTTCACAATTGTTCAATTATTTTAACTGGTGATTCTCAAATATTTACATGTCATGGACCCCCAAATTAATAAAGGCTAATTTGTCCCTATAACCCCCATCTGAAAATGTTTTGTGCCAGCTGGAGCCCCGTAGTAGATTTGTGTTAGAATGCTTTAGAAATCTTCCAAATATTCCACATTTTATTTCAAGATTTAAAAAAAATAGCAGATCTACAAGCTCACAGCGCGTCGCATCGCGAAGCGTTGTGAGCTTGTAGATCAGCTATTTTCAATTTGCTTGTAGATTGGCTTGTAGATCGTCTATTTTCAATGTATACAGCATCGAATTTCAATGTATTCAGTATATAGTTTTAATTAAAGTGTTCATAATGGCTTAGTGTCATAGTTGCTTCTTTGGGGCTTGTTTTCCTAGATGTGGTTGCTTATTTCTCTCACAAAATCTGGCAACACTGGTGGTGTGGAGAAGTTCAACATCGTCTCTCGTTTAAAAAAAAACAGATGTGGGCGTCACATCACCTTGACAGTTAACTTGTACATCTGCTCTGTCTGGAAGCCTTGACAGTTAACTTGTACATCTGCTCTGTCTGGAAGCCTTGACAGTTAACTTGTACATCTGCTCTGTCTGGAAGCCTTGACAGTTAACTTGTACATCTGCTCTGTATGGAAGCGGGGATCAGCTGAACATAATGCTCTCATCATGTGTGATGAGACTAAAGAAGTTTACAGCTAACCCCACCACCAAATAATAGACTATAAACATGGAAAGGATATTATATAAGCCTTTTCTACTGAACATTGCTCACCTTTACAGAGTTAAAAAGATGATGTTGAAATCCAGGGCATAGCTACAAGTGGAACGCTGCTATCGATTATGGACTAGAGCTTATTGATTACTTATTGATTAAATTAGTTAATTTTGGATTAATATATCACTGTCCAACGTCGGAATGGGGAATGGCTCTCCTGGACACAGCTTTCATCCACTAGTTTCCTCATTAGATGGTAAGACTTATTAGGCTATTGTATTGTGTGTGGTGTTCATGTGATCAACATACAGTAACCTACAGTAGGCTATTATAAATGAATACCGTGCGGACACTGGAGGTGCGTCTGAGCCTCTGCAGTGACATTAAGGCGTCATAGCCTATTTTCATTATTATGTGACACTTTGGCTGAGATGGCCCGCTTGGGCGACACTAGCCCCGATCTCCAGGCTTTTATTGTCTCCGCCAGGCCGAAAGGCATGGCGAGAGAGTATGTTTTCGCCCCTGTCCGTCCGTCCGTCCGTCCGTCCTGTCTGTGTGTTACCAGCTAATCTCCGGCACCGTTGACCCGGTCGCTGCGAAACTGTGCACACCCACTCCCTGGATGCCAATTTAGAACCTCTGCCCCACATTTTTCACATGGGCCTGTCACAGTTTTTAACCAAAACTCATGTAAATCGGTACACAGTATCTCTATAGTCATGTGATCAACCCTGATCTGTCCGATTCCCCATATTCCATCCTCATTGGTTAAGGTTGGCTTCCAAAGTTTGCAGGATTGGTCGTTTTGAACAAACTGCCTCAAATCATGAACGCAGCTAGCCATTTCCATAAAATTGCACACACACATTCCCACTAGGCCGAGGAAGAAATGCCACCTGCCATTTTTCAAATCAGCCTCATGGTGGCGCTATAAAAGGCTGATTTGTGTTTTTAACTATAACTGCACCGATCTGCGTGAAACTTTGCAAGCACACTCCCTAGAGGCCAAGGAAAAACATCCGCCCTGCATTTTTCACATTTGCCTTTTATAGCGCCACCAACAGGCCGACTTATGTAAAACACATTTTTGGATATTAAGCCTTTTATCCAAATTTCACACAAATCGGTACACATGATCTCTATAGTCATGTGATCAAGATGGAACTGTTTGATTTTTCATATTTCATCCTGATTGGCTAACAATGACATCTAAAGTTTGCAGAAGTGTCCCGTTTTGAACAAAATGACACAAATCATGAACGCAGCGTCCGATTGAGGTGACGCTTTACAAGCACATTCGCACTAAGTTGAAGAACAAATGCCACCCTTTAACATTGCCCTATTATAGCGCCACCAGGAGGCCGATTTTTTCAAAACTTTTCTTTGTTGTATTACTCCTACAAATGTTGTCCAATCATCATGCAAATCGGTACCCATTATCTCTATAGTCAAGTGATCAAGATGGTTCTGTCCGATTTTTTCAATGAACCTGTAAAAAAAAAGACAATACAAGTCTACTGGGAAATCAAACTTTTATTTATTAAGAGTAGCCTACGACTACACGTGTTGTCTTGATTTTTTTAATACTGAGATAAGTAATTATAAATAATAATATGCATGTTGATGCATATTCTGTAGTAACAGACACCCGTGCAACAGAATGTTGCAAGTTCGCTGACGTTAAACTTGCATGGATAATGGATTACTTTCTTGACTTCCACAACTGGCTTCTGCTGTCTAGAGATGTCCAAAGTATTTAGCAGACAAACTAATGTGATACCGAAACACGTCATCTCCCCCCCCCCCCCCACACCGCACACGTTCGGTCGCCGTCTTTGTCTGTTGTTTGTGCATAAACATGGATGGTAGCTTGTTTCTCGCGCACAATCTGGCAACACTGAATGTAGTCCAGGCTGTTGGTTGGCTAGTAGTGGTCACGTTGTAACAATCGCCCTTTTACTCTCAAGGATAATAATTATTAACTAAAGGAAAAACAACGAGATCGGCAGGATTTTAGCTGAGGTACTTTATATCGTTAAGCCACAAAAATAATAATTCACAAATCAAATGGCAAATAAACAGTACACTGCAGGCTCTTAAAATAGACTTCTGTCCCTATCTCTTTCCCTAATACACACAATAAACACCCAAAACAACAAATCAACAATCAACACTTTGTCCGTAAACCCCTTCGACCCCCAGTTCAAACGTAAATAATAAACAATTACACGATGACGTCAGAACACTACCGCAACCAGACGCTCACTCGCTTTGCGTGACAATAATAAACAGCCCCTCGTAATAGTCCAAACGGCCTCTTCAATCCGCGGACCCGATAATGTCTATTGTGTCCTGATCCAAAACGAAACGCAAACGTCTTCTGATACGCAGTCCAAATAATAATAAGTTCGGGGTACCCCTAATTGTAATCCACCGGAACAGCAATATGGAGTTATCTCACCCGCGGCTCCGTCAGAATCCTCTCGGTGACCGGCGGTTCATTCATAAATCCAGCGCTCGAAACCCCGCGGCAGAAACGGCACGTTCCTCTTCCGCTGGGCACGCTATTACTTGCTTCTTGGCTGCAGCTTACTTTTAGTTAACACAATAACTTGACCTAGTAACGCTGGCGCATTGGAGCTCCTCTCTTCTCACCCGTTCACACTAGTACACAGGTTGTTTGTTTGATCTGGTCTCCCCCCGTGTCACACCCTCTATTTGTAACGTCGGGTGGCTCCAATGTTCCAATCACCCGCAGCACTCAGCCCCATTACCCCTCAAGTGAATAGGAAATGTCCATATATCTCCATGTCCATATATGTCACATATCACTCGTATATAATAACATGCATAAACTTAGATCAGATGTTACATATCAATCAGACATAATAACACCCACAGATCAAGCAGATAAATATAATAAATATAATGTGCATTTGTCACAGTCCCCCCCCCCCCCCAGCTGGAAGCTATTTTTCCAAGTCCTCCCAAAGGAGGGGTTGAGGTTGACCACGTTAAAATGTATCCACTTTTTACTCTTTCCATTTCACTCTGTAATTTTTAGGGCCTCTCTGACTCGCTCTCTAGCTGGACCTGACCTTTTCGGGGGCACTAGCTTTGAGGAGTCTGCTTCTGATGCTTTTGAAAGTGGATGTTTTCTCGCCCAGAACAAATCGCCTGGCTGGAACTGCGCGTGTTCCGCCAGGCACCATCGTACTTGGCTTGCCTGGTGTGAGAGACATCCACCCTCCGTTTAACTTCTTTGACCATGGCCCACTTGGTGTTATAGTCAATGGTGACCAGCAGCATGGTGTTCTTCTTCTTACTCCTCGGGAACGGCCCTGCAGAGCCGATCCCCAGGACCTCTCCTGCCTGGTCAGCCTTAGTGGACGGTAGTCGGGCGAACGGCTTACGATTCTCCGGCTTGCCTTGCAGACAAACGTGACACCTCTCAACGTACTCCCACACCTGTCTGCGGATCGTCGGCCACCAGGCCACCTCAAGGATTCGAAGGAGAGTTTTTAGCCGACCTGGATGACCACTCGTGGGGCGGTCATGGAAATATTCCAGGACACAGTGGACCTGGCTGTCAGGCACCACCACCTGATATTTCAGTCCACCGTCTCCGGTCGGCTGCCTTCGATACAGGATCCCCTGGATCTCCTCATGGCCTATGCGATCCGTTCGCTGGCCGGACTGTTCTAAGTTTTCACGTAGACCTCTGACTCTGGGGTCTGCACGCTGAGCCCTGGCTAGGCCCACAAGGGTTAACCCCGACGGCCACTTCCGGACCAGGCACTCCACCTCCGGTGGGACACTTCGGGATCGGGGTCCCAGAGTGACACCGTCACCGCCCCTCGATGGTAACCCCGGCACAACCTCACACATCTGCGCCGACGCCAGGTTGGGCGGTGGCTGCGAGGCGCCTTGTCGGTTGATCTTCTTCCTGCAGTTGCTGGAGGACCGGCCATGGGAGACAATAGTGGGTGGCCCCTGCGATGCACCGGCGGGCTGACTGTAGGGAGTACTGGTGGGACGACCTCGAGGAGTACATGTTCCATGGAAACGAATGTCTGGGTTTCGTGGAGTTTGGGAGCTTAGGTGTGATGATATACAGGCTCTTTTCACCTTCGCCACCTCCTCGCCCCATTTCTCCTCTCTCCTCATCCAACGTTCAACCACTTCTTTCCGGAGTTGCTCGACTGAGTTTTTTATGAGAGTCTCCAACTCCAACATCCTCCAATCTAGGTACCCCCTTAGGCTCTCCTCCCTGTTAATAGTACTCTCCCTTGCTTCATCAAATTCCCCTCTGACCTGCTGCACTTCATTTTTGCAGGTTTGCAACTCGTCCTTTATTAAGGCCAATTGTTGCTGCAGTGTGAAATCAGGGCCCTCACTTTCCTCAAAGTAGGCTGCCGCCTCAACTACCTGCTTTGATTTTTCCTCATTTTGTATCATTGTGCTTTCCCCTTTCTTTTATCCCGTTTTTAACCCAGTACTTTTTTTACAGTGTATTTTTTACTATACCTTTTGACAACAAATATTAAATTGTGGCTTTAGCTATTTACTTTTATACCTGCGATCCCCGTACGGGCCACCACATGTAACAATCGCCCTTTTACTCTCAAGGATAATTATTAACTAAAGGAAAAACAACGAGATCGGCAGGATTTTAGCTGAGGTACTTTATATCGTTAAGCCACAAAAATAATAATTCACAAATCAAATGGCAAATAAACAGTACACTGCAGGCTCTTAAAATAGACTTCTGTCCCTATCTCTTTCCCTAATACACACAATAAACACCCAAAACAACAAATCAACAATCAACACTTTGTCCGTAAACCCCTTCGACCCCCAGTTCAAACGTAAATAATAAACAATTACACGATGACGTCAGAACACTACCGCAACCAGACGCTCACTCGCTTTGCGTGACAATAATAAACAGCCCCTCGTAATAGTCCAAACGGCCTCTTCAATCCGCGGACCCGATAATGTCTATTGTGTCCTGATCCAAAACGAAACGCAAACGTCTTCTGATACGCAGTCCAAATAATAATAAGTTCGGGGTACCCCTAATTGTAATCCACCGGAACAGCAATATGGAGTTATCTCACCCGCGGCTCCGTCAGAATCCTCTCGGTGACCGGCGGTTCATTCATAAATCCAGCGCTCGAAACCCCGCGGCAGAAACGGCACGTTCCTCTTCCGCTGGGCACGCTATTACTTGCTTCTTGGCTGCAGCTTACTTTTAGTTAACACAATAACTTGACCTAGTAACGCTGGCGCATTGGAGCTCCTCTCTTCTCACCCGTTCACACTAGTACACAGGTTGTTTGTTTGATCTGGTCTCCCCCCGTGTCACACCCTCTATTTGTAACGTCGGGTGGCTCCAATGTTCCAATCACCCGCAGCACTCAGCCCCATTACCCCTCAAGTGAATAGGAAATGTCCATATATCTCCATGTCCATATATGTCACATATCACTCGTATATAATAACATGCATAAACTTAGATCAGATGTTACATATCAATCAGACATAATAACACCCACAGATCAAGCAGATAAATATAATAAATATAATGTGCATTTGTCACAACGTGACAACAACACACACACACACACACACACACACACACACACACACACACACACACACACGTCGCACACACATTAAAAGCCTGGACCTTTTCTTCACGGCGCTCGTGGCTCAAAATTAGGTGTTTTTGTTTGTGTGTTACGCACTGGATTGGAACTATTTTTGCAATGTTATTCTTCACAGTTGACCTCAAGGAAAGGTAGGCCATAGGATTGTTTTGTTGTTGTTGCTGGCTGGGTGACGATCATAGTGGAAGGATGTCTGTGCGGAGATGTAACCTGCGGTGCTTACACACACACACACACACACACACACAGTAAGCTGTGGAAACACACCAGCCTTTTTTTCGCACACACGCGCATATACGCACACACGCACACACACACTTTTATATCCAGTCCTATTTTAAAGCCTGCGTATGCGGGACTCGCGTATCCACGCGCCTGGTGTAGCCGCTATCATTGATATCAATTGGATCTGAAGAAACGCGCTGTACGCGCCACGCATACGCGTGCTTTGAAAAGTCTGGTGTAGATTGTAGGTTGTCTTTGGGATGTACATGGCACGTGAATTACGGACATATCGCCTCAGAAAACAAATGAGGAAATGAAAAAAAGTCGCCCCAAAACACAGTCGCCCCCCCAGTGTATATACTGGCGATTTGCCTGTAATACCGCCGGATTTGGCCCGGGGCGACTGTGTTTTGGGGCGATTTTTTTTTCATTGTGTCATTTGTTTTCTGAGGCAAACGTGTCCCCCAGCCCAATAGTTATGGAATACTTTCATTGCCGTAAGCAAGGAAATACTTGGTTTTGTTGTTACTTTTGGGTAAATTTATGTATGTATTTATTAACTCTTTGACTGCCAGAGTTTTTCAGTAAAGTGTCAGCCCAGTGCCAGAGATTCTGAGCATTTTCCCCCATCTTTGGAGGCTCACAGAACATGTTGTGTTTTGACTAAAATTACACAAAATATCTCAAAAGAGAGGTGTGGTTGTTTACTTTACCCGGGGAAAAAAGTGAGTTGCTAGCATGTACGGTTCCTTACTTATCAGCAGTTGAGTAGAGCTTGGTTTCAGCAAAATCAGCCCTTTTCAAAAAAAAATCTCCTCCGTGGTATCAGATATGTGAACCTTAGTTGTTATCAAACTAATTACAAAAAAAAAAAAAGTCAAAGTCATTTTTTACAGAGTTTTACATTCAAAGATCAGTTGTGAAGTGTCAGCCCAGTGCATCTTTCAGTGCACTAAATCTATTGCATATCTGTTTGTGTCACAAATACTATATATAAATATATATATATATATATATATATATATATATATATATATATATATATATACACACACACACACACACACACACACACACACACACACACACACACACACACACACACTACATCAATGGCATGAAACAGTCTACAACATAGTAATTGGCAATAAATATATATGGTTATATGGTGGTAATGATGACATCTAGTGGTTATTATAAATCATAGCAGGGCCTGCAAAATAGTGTCCACAAAACCCAGGTAAAAAACTATGCATCACCATTTAGTTAGCCCGAAAATAGCCGATCTACAAGCTCACAACGCATCGCCTTGAACTTGTACTGTAGATCTGCCATCTTCAAAAGATTTGTATACATGACAGTTCTATTCAGTAGTGTACATGTTCTATTCAGTAAGCTGAGTAGTGTACCGAGTGGTACATTGCGTAAGTCATTTTTTACAGAGTTTTACATTCAAAGATCAGTTGTGAAGTGTCAGCCCAGTGCATCTTTCAGTGCACTAAATCTATTGCATATCTGTTTGTGTCACAAATACTAGATATATATATACAAACACACACACAACACACACACACACACACACACACACACACACACACACACACACACACACACACACTACATCAATGTCATGAAACAGTCTACAAAATAGTAATTGGCAATATATATATATGGTGGTAATGATGACAGCCTACAAAATAGTGTCCACAAAACCCAGGTAAAAAACTATGCATCACCATTTAGTTAGAAAAAGGATAATTAGCTTGCTTCCAGTATACATATAAAAAACAAAATACTATTCGAGGTTCAAGGTTTTACTTTATTGTTACATCTTTCGTACAGGTAATGCATACAACTTTTTTTTCCCAAGAGACATTCCCTTCGCTGCAGACCCTGGACCCCAGGATTAGATTAGATTGAAAGTTCCCTGCACACACTTTCCTGGGGCTGTCAAATGAGCTGTCAGTCATGTGTCACAGTCAGAGACAAAACATTGTACTTTTACTCCACTACATCTCATTGACAAGCATTGTATATTTGAAAACTTTAGTTACTATTACTCAACCCTATATACACTTGGCTATTTGAAAATAGCCGATCTACAAGCTCACAACGCATCGCCTTGAACTTGTAGATCTGCCATCTTCAAAAGATTTGTATACATGACAGTTCTATTCAGTAGTGTACATGTTCTATTCAGTGAGCTGAGTAGTGTACCGAGTGGTACATTGCGTAACACTCTCCCGGGTGCATGGGCACTTTGCAGCGTTTACAGAACCACCTCGTCTCGCTCCGCTGGTCGCTGGATTTACTGCAAACCCTGCATCGCCTGCGTGGTCCCTTGCATTTGGGGGTGGGAGGGAGCTGTTCCAGTACATGGCCTGACAGGTTGGCCTCCATCCTGCACTGAGGGTCATGGAAGGGTGCCCTTGGTGCCCTAGGAGCCTCTGCATGTGGAGGAGGGGCCCTCCTTTCTTCCTCACCAGCTTGTCTCGGCCTGGTCCATGACTTTATCACACTTTGCATGAACGAGAGAAGACATTTGAACTCGCCCTGTGGATGTTTGGCCCTATATATGACAAACGCATTGAACATGGCAATCTCAAACAAATAGGCTACAAATTTGTTTGTCCACTTTTGGGACTTTCTGATAAACGGGTAGTAGGTAATGTTCTGGTCCAGTCTATCAACCCCGTTCATGGACTTATTGTATGACACAATACAAGAGGGCTTCGATTTATCCACTTGCACACTCGGATCACCCTTCTTCTTGCCTCTCTGCCACACTGTGACGTTCTCCTGCTCGTTCTGATGGAAAGTGGAGACCATTCTCACGATGCTCTTGTCCCGCCACGCCAAGACCATCACCTTGTCGTTGTGCCTTGCAACGACATCCCCAACTCCCAGGTCAGCATTAGTGAGCTGTCGGATGAATTCTGGTTCGCCTCGGTTCAGTCTCAGTGTACCACAGACATGGGTCTGGAGAGTTAGCAGTTTGTCACACATCCCTACAGAGTTGTAAAAGTTGTCCATAAACAATCTGTGGCCAGAACCGGCTAAACCATCTAAAAGGAAGACCACTGTGTCAACCAAGGGAATATACTGTCCGCAGTATGGCCTCATATTGAAGCAATATCCATTCTCAGAATCGCACAGGATATATGATTTTATGCCATATTTCACAGGTTTCTGGGGATTGTACACTTTGAAATTGAGCCGCCCACGAAACAACAGTGTACCTTCGTCAATGGAAATGTTTTGGTGTGGTTGGTACATGTCTCGAAATTTGGAGACAATGAAATCCAAAACGGGGCGGATTTTGAACATCTTGTCTTTTTCACCATTTTCTGGTACAACTATGGGAATGGTATTGTCAATGAAATGCAGTAATCTCCAAATAAGCTGAAACCTGTTTCGACTCATGGCTTTGCTGAAAAAGGGGGTCGCTACGATTTCCTCTGTAGACCAGTACATCTCCAGCTCCGGCTTATGGACAACAGCAGTGAGAAAATGTAGACCTACGAATGTTTTCAGTTCGAACAGGTCAATAGGTTTCCATGCATGATGTCTTCCATGAGGGAGAATGGTTTTGATGGCTGTTATGCACTGTTCTGCGTAAAGGTTTGTCTGAGTGACAATATGCTCCAGGAGCACATCATTCAGGAAAAGCTCCAGGAAGTCCACTGGCTCCACAGAGTCAAGAGCAGCACCGCGAGGTCCAGGGTCTGCAGTGAAGGGAATGCGTCTTGGAAAGAAGTCATTGTTTTCCTCCTTCCATGGATCTGCAGCTGGAACTCCACTTTTTCCGCCACGTCCTGCACCTCTACTACGACCGGCCCTGCCACGAGCTGCACCTCTGCTCTGTTTGCGACCTGTAAATTATAGGAATACATAATTACTATTTACAATACATATTTTTTCATTTGTGTGGTAAGTGATGGATAATTAGCTTGCTTCCAGTCTAAATATAAACACTATTGTCTGTCACAGTCACAGTTTGAACTATTCAGCACAAAAACCTTTTTCTTACCTCTCTTTACACTGCCAACAGGTGGTACGGTAGACGACGACTCCTCCTCCCCCTCACCTCTGCTCCGTTTGCGACCTGTAAATTATAGGAATACATAATTACTATTTACAATACATATTTTTTCATTTGTGTGGTAAATGATGGATAATTAGCTTGCTTCCAGTATAAATATAAATACTATTGTCTGTCAGTGTCACAGTTTGAACTATTCAGCACAAAAACGTTTTTCTTACCTTTCTTGCCCCTGCCCAGAGGTGGTATGGTACACTCCTCCTCCTCCTCCTCCTCCTCCCCCTCCATCTCCCCTTCTGAAATCACAGGAGTAAAATATAAAACAGTTTGGTCATTATTTACACTTCCAGCATGTCTCAGGCTGGGTCCATGACTTATGATGTAAATGCTAAAAGGTAAAATGATAATACCTCCGCCAACTGCAGCATCAGCCCTGACAGAGGCCCTGCCACGAGCCCTGGCAGTAGCCCTGGCAGTAGCCCTGGCACTGGCAGTAGTCCTGGCACCAGCCAACTCCTCCTCCTCATCATCTAAAACCACAGTGACATTTTGGTAGTTATAAATATGATCAAAATCATCATATGATTTACACTCCCAGCATGTCTCAGGCTGGGTCCATGACTTATGATGTAAATGCTAAAAGGTAAAATTATAATACCTCCACTACTGCCAACTCCAACACCAGCCCAGGCACCAGATCTGGCAGTAGCCCTTGAACTGGCACTAGCCCGGGCAACAGCCAACTCCTCCTCCTCCTCATCTAAATCACAGTGATATTTTGGTAGTTATAAATATGATTTACACAAAATCAAATCAATTTACAATTTCACCATTTAGCAGATGCTCTTATTCCAAAGCTACTTACAATAAGCACACATCAAAAGATACAGTAGCCTACATAGGTTACCAGGCATAGGTCACCACCCTTTGATGTACATCATCAAAGGTAAGTGAACATGCTTGTTGACAGAACCTCATGAAGATCTAAACATTGTTGTTGTTGTTGTTTTCATGACATGACCTTTTTTGTCAGGTCAGGTCTTTGATCATACTTTGTTATGACAGTAGTTCAAGCACATGCAGGGAGGGGGGCCCATGGCACCTGGTATATTCCCCCCTCCAAAAAAGCATTTTTATGGCCTGCTCAACATCCAAGGCCCTGTTCATTTTTTCATGGTAATGAAAACGTATTGCTTATTTTACTGTCCAATGACATGGGCCAAGCTATTATATATACATTTTGCTTTAGCATAGGACATCCAATGTACTATATTTCTGGTGTGAAACGGCATGAGGGACCCCCACAAAAAGACCATGCACCCAGATCCATGTGACCCAGATCTATAACCGAAATTTTAGCAGATGCTGATGAACAATATATAAGAGATGAATGAATAAATAAACGCTTGCACACAGAGGGCTCCAACTTTGAGGTGTAATAAAACATAGCAGATCTACAAGCTCACAACGCGTCGCGTGTGAGCTTGTAGATCTGCTCACAAGGCGTCGCAAGCGACGCGTTGTAAGCTTGTAGATCTGCTATTTTCAAATTGTAGATTTTTATGCAACACACACAGGGTCGTTTTCTCTGGAGACCAGGCTACAGCGCCTGTGTGTGTAGGGTTTGAACATGAACAATATAAAGCAGATGAATGATAAGTAGGCCTATAAATGAATAAAGTTCTTACCACTGTCAAGGAAAGAACCTTTCCTCACTGGATCTGGTTCCTCTCGCATCGGACACCATTCATCCGCAGAATCCACGTCTGTGGCCAGTTTGGAGGTCTGTGAAGAATTGTACGGCGATTCAACGGCCTCTCTGTGGTGATCGGGGGGTACAATGGTGGTTCTGCTACTCCGACGTGGAGGTGTGTTGGTCCCAACACACACCGGTCCACTCTCGAGACGAACGTCGTCCTCAGAGAGGTCGGAATCGGTCTCCGGTATAAGACTTTTTCTGTCTTAGAAATGCATAGTTTCCTCCAGGGTACACTGCCGCATGGAGACGGTAGCCGTGGCGGCGGCGGCCGACGAGCTACTGCTACGACCGGGGAGAGGACGTGGTTTGAGCTGCCTCTTAGCCCTCGGCATGGCTCTATCTACTAAATAAAACTAAACTACAAATAAACTATAAAAATACACTAAAGGCTACAATACAAAATACACTGATCTCCACCTCGCACCGCTCTCCTTCAAACTCTCTTCTCAGATCTCTTTTACATACACTAAACTAACTAAACAAATACTTTTTTTGTCCTTTTTTTTTTTTTTTACAAACACAACAAACACAATCTGCTCTTCCCCTCCTCTTTCTGTCAACTCCCTTCACTATAAACTCCAATAAACTCACCAATCTGTCTTATCTCTCTCAAATTCTCTCTCTGTCTCCCAACTCTCTATGTCTCAACTCTCTCCGTCTCTGCTCACGTCTGTCTGCTCAATCCACGTACCTACACCACCAGAGAACTCAGTTCCTGGGAGGCTTTTATGTGTTTTTGTTTTGATCACGTGATTTCTGGTTAACCGTTTGTGACCCAGACGAGTCAAAGACACCAAAAGATGCGGAAAGGTGCCAGCTAGTTGAAGACCCCGCAATCCCCAAAACGCGTCAAACGCGTCGATGGCGTGGGTGGATTAAGTAGCAATTGACGCGTTTTCGAGTCAATGGCGTTCAAAGAGTTAAGTAGCCGTGTAATAAGCGGGATAATGGTGGTTAATCGCCCTGAAGGGCTTTAAATGTGAATAATGACTACGTCCCCATGCATTATCCCTTACATACTTTTGCGAGCAAAGACGGCTGATTTCAATGGCCGCTGCTTCGTGTTGTTTCGGCTGTGGCCGTTGGCGTTCGGTGGTGCGCACGGTAAACGGTGCGAAACTGTTTCCCCTTCCGTTGTGCTCGTAATGTGGTGAGTGGAATTAATTATGTTGCGAGGTGGAAAATATGTAGTGAGCAATGAGAGGTGCCCTACGCCACCCGTAAATTCAGCGTGCACGTTGTGGCTGGTTTTGTGTTGAGAGGTCCGATGTAGTTGTTGTGTTTAGTCGAAATCAATGCTGTGGGTATGGCGTCAGCAGGCGAGAGGTGCAAATGAATGGAATTGCTATGGAATTGCTGTGGTCGTCAGCTGCGGAAGTAGCAATTCCCCCTTTATAAGAGTAGATGAATGAAGGTAGAGTAAAACCAGCCATGAAAGGTTTTATATTGAATGAATGAAGGTAGAGTAAAACCAGCCATGAAGGTTTTATATTGAAAGAATGAAGTTAGAGTAAAACCAGCCATGAAAGGTTTTATATTGAATGAATGAAGGTAGAGTAAAACCAGCCATGAAAGGTTTTATATTGAATGAATGAAGTTAGAGTAAAACCAGCCATGAAGGTTTTATATTGAATGAATGAAGTTAGAGTAAAACCAGCCTTGATGGTTTTATATTGAACTAAACTCTAAATGAAGGTAGAGTAAAACCAGCCATGAAAGGTTTTATATTGAATGAATGAAGTTAGAGTAAAACCAGCCTTGATGGTTTTATATTGAACTAAACTCTGAATGAAGGTAGAGTAAAACCAGCCATGAAGGTTTTATATTGAATGAATGAAGTTAGAGTAAAACCAGCCATGAAGGTTTTATATTGAATGAATGAAGGTAGAGTAAAACCAGCCATGAAGGTTTTATATTGAACTAAACTCTGAATGAAGGTAGAGTAAAACCAGCCATGAAAGGTTTTATAATGAACTAAACTCTGAATGAAGGTAGAGTAAAACCAGCCATGAAAGGTTTTATAATGAACTAAACTCTGAATGAAGGTAGAGTAAAACCAGCCATGAAAGGTTTTATATTGAACTAGAAAAAGTGCTCCTCGGAGCACAGGTCTCCGCCAGGTCAGGTAGGTTATTGTGGGCCAGCAATGTTCAGAATTTGCCATCAGGATGGAATATGAAAAATCGGACGGAATCATCTTGATCACTTGACTATAGAGATAATGTGTACTGATTTGCATGATGTTTGGACAAAATTTGTAATATAAAAAAAAAATTGCCTCCTGGTGGCGCTATGATAGGGCAATGTTAAAAGGGTGGTGTTTGTTCTTCAACGTAGTGCGAATGTACGTGCAAAGTTCCACCGCAATCGATTTGCGGCATTTTGTTCAAAACGGGCCACTCCTGCAAACCTTAGATGTCAATGTTAGCCAATCAGGATGGAATATTAAAAATCAAACAGATCCATCTTGATCACATGACTATAGAGATCATGTGTACCGATTTGCGTGAAATTAGACCTGCTGGTGGCGCTATAACAGGCCAATGTTAAAAGGGTGACATTTGCTCCTCAACATAGTGAGAATGTGCGTGCAAAGTTTGACCGCAATCGGACGCTGCGTTCATGATTTGCGGCATTTTGTTCAAAACAAGCCACTACTGCAAACTTTAGATGTCAATTTTAGCCAATCAGGATGGAATATGAAAAATCAAACACATCCGTCTTGATCACATGACTATAGAGATTGTGTGTACCGATGTGCGTGAAATTTGGATAAAATAGGAAGGAGTAATATAAAAAAATGGGTTTTACATAAGTCATAAAAGGCAGATGTGAAAAATGCAGGGCAAACGTTTTTTCCTTGACCTCTAGAGAGTGCGCTTACAAAGTTTTACACAGATCGGTGCAGTTATAGGTAAAAACACAAATCGGCCTGTTATAGCGCCACCATGAGACTGATTTGAAAATGTTCAAGTGGCATTTCTTCCTGGGCATAGTGGAAATATGCGTGAAAAATTTCAAGGAAATTGCATGCTTTGTTCATGATTTGAGGCATTTTGTTCAAAACGGAGCACTCCTACAAACTTTGGAAGCCATTTTTAGCCAATCAGGATGGAATATGAAAAATCTGAAAGACCCGTTTCGTTTAATGACTATAGAGATACTGTGTACCGATTTGCGGGATTTTTGGACAAAATCTGTAGGAGTACCGTCAACAAAATAGTTTTGCACAAATTGGCCTCCTGATGGCACTATAAAATGCCCATGTGAAAAGTTTGGGGCAGAGGTTCTGAATTGGCATCCAGGGAGTGTGTTTGCACAGTTTCGCTGCGAGCAAGCCAACGGTGCCGGAGATTAGCTGTCCACAGACAGAATGACGGACACACGGACGGACGGACGGACGGACGGACGGACGGACAGGGGGCAAAACATACTCTCTCGCCATGCCTTTCGGCCTGGCGGAGACAATGAAAGGTTTTATATTGAATGAATGAAGTTAGAGTAAAACCAGCCATGAAAGGTTTTATATTGAACTAAACTCTGAATGAAGGTAGAGTAAAACCAGCCAGGAAAGATTTATATTGAACTGGCCATGAAATATGGCTAGTATTGAACCGACTAGTGTCCAGTGGTGTAAAGAAAATGAGTACATTTACTCAAGTACTGTACTTAAGTACAATGTTGAGGTATTTGTACTTTACTTGAGTATTTCCAATACTTTTAATTCTACTCCACTACATCTCAGATCCAAATATTGTACTTTTACTCCACTACAATTATTTTTAAACTTTAGTTACTAGTTACTTTGTAGATTTAGATTATTACAAATCATACATTAACCACTTCAGCCCTATATACAATTTGGCCATTTGAAAATAGCAGATCTACAAGCTCACAACGTGTTGCGATGCGAGATCATGCGACGTGTTGTGAGCTTGTAGATCTGCTATTTTCAAAAGATTTTTATACATTCGAAAACGTGTGAAATGGGACATTCTGCAATCTGCATAATGAGTACACTTCTGGTACTTTAAGTACATTTTGATACCATTATTGTCTCCGCCAGGCCGAAAGGCATGGCGAGAGTACCCCCTGTCCGTCCGTCCGTCCGTCCGTCCGTCCGTGTGTGTGTCCTGTCTGTGTGTTAGCAGCTAATCTCCGGCACCGTTGGCCCGCTCGCTGTGAAACTGTGCACACACACTCCCTGGATGCCAATTCAGAACCTCTGCCCCACATTTTTCACATGGGCCTGTTATATTGCCACCAGGAGGCCGATTTGTGCAAAACCCATTTTTTGACATTACACCTAGAACTTTTATCCAAACGTCATGCAAATCGGTACACCGTATCTCTATAGTCATGTAATCAACCCGGATCTGTCCGATTTCCCATATTCCATCCTGATTGGCTAAGGTTGGCTTCCAAAGTTTGCAGGATTGGTCTGTTTTGAACAAAATGCCTCAAATCATGAATGCAGCTTGCAATTCCGTGAAATTTTCACACGCATATTCCCATTAGGCCGAGGAAGAAGTGCCACCCATTTCATATTGGCCTGTTATAGCGCCACCAGCAGGTCTATTTTAGCAAAACACATTTTTGGAACAAAATGCCTCAGATCATGAATGCAGTGTCCGATTGCCGTGAAAGGCCTAAGAAGAAATGGCACCCTTTTCACATTGGCCTATTATAGCGCCACTAGGAGGCCACAATAACGTACCTGACCTGGCGGAGACCTGTGCTCCGAGGAGCACTTTTTCTAGTTTTTCTAGTTTTTTTTTTTCTACTATCGTAGATGTATTTTATCAAGTCTGACCTTTACTTTTGTATCTACGAGAGTCTTAGCAACTGTTATGTATTTGAGTCTTGGCACTACTGTTATATTGGCAGCTCACTGTTCCTTTAAGAGAGGTTGCTACGTCATCATTGGTGGACCATGTCTGTAGTACAAGCGCGCTGAATAAGTTAACAATGGATAAACTCTCTAACCTTGTTGAGTCGTTATTATGCTGTTTATGTAAGTGGACAAACATAATAGAACTGGCGACGGAGTTATACAGACTTTTAACGTGCAACAAACGGACAATAAAAATAAAATAAAATAAAACCTGTGGATGCTGCGCGACGAACGGCGCTGTTGATAAACAGATCCAGGTAAAATAAGTGGCTTAAAAACTCAGCGAAAATGGCTGGACTTATGGGACATATGGACAGTTTTGATAGTACAGCTGAAGATTGGATATCTTACATGGAAAGAGTTGAACAGTATTGTGTGGCTAACGAAATATCAGAGGACAGACAAGTTGCTAGGCTACTAAGTGTTATGGGAGCTAAAACATACAACTTGCTCCGCAGTCTCATTGCACCCATCAAACCAGCTGCCAAAACCTTTGCTGAAATTACAGACATTCTAAAGAAGCATTTGAATCCGACGCCATTGCTGATAGCAGAACGTTTTCCATTTCAGAAAAGGAATCAATCACAGTCTGAGACCATATCGGAGTACATTGCAGAGCTCCGTAGTTTAACAGAGCATTGTCAGTTTGGGGAGGGGCTGTCGGACGCTCTAAGAGACAGATTTGTGTGTGGGATGCACAACGAAGGCATCCAGAAATGTCTCCTGACTGAAGACAAACTAACACTAGCTTGTGCATTGGAAATAGTCATATCAATGGAAACGGCAACAAAGGTTGCAAGTGAGTTACAAGGCAAACACAATGAAGCAAGATCAGTGCACAAGTTCCAAACAAACCAACGCTGAGTATGAGAGAACACAGCCCTGCTTCAGATGTGGAAAAAAGTCACATGACCCTGCTGATTGTTGGTTCAAGGATAAAGATGCAGGCAGTGCAACAAAAGAGGACACATACAGAAAATGTGTAAATCAACGTACAGTGATAGACAAGGGAAGAGAACAGGAAAGGGCAGCCAAAAAGTGCATGAAGTAGCAGAGACAGACTTGGAGGATTCAAATGAAGAGAATTTGTCCTGTCTTTATATTCCACAGAAGATGATGACAATGAAGTCATATGGCTGACACCTAAAGTTAATGGAGTGTCTTTCAAAATGGAACTGGATACTGGATCTGCACTGTCTATCATATCCTTACAAGACTACAAGGAGCATTTCCCTAAACTGAAACTGAAACACACCAGTGTGAGACTGAAAACATACACAGGTGAGCGGATCATTCCACTGGGAAAACTGAAGGTGAAAGTGACATATGAGGGCCAAAGTGGCAACCTTGAGTTGTATGTACTTAAGTATGGAGGCGTGCCATTATTCGGACGACAGTGGTTGAGGCACATCCGTCTGAACTGGCATGATATAAAGGCCATGCAAATCGCCACCAAGGACAAAAATCTGTGTGCAGACGTGGAACTGACACGGATAAAGGATAAACATGCACAAGTGTTTAGAAAGGGCATCGGTACCCTAAGACACATCAAGGCACGGATTGAGCTTGAGAACAATGCAACGCCAACATTTCACAAAGCTCGTCCTGTCCCATATGCCTTACGCCCTACAAGTGGAAGCCGAGCTCCAACAACTAGTGGACCAAGGAATATTATCCAAAGTGGATTGGGCTGAGTGGGCAACGCCTATAGTACCTGTGGGCAAAAAGACAACTGACAAAGTAAGGATTTGTGGGGATTTTAAAGTGACATTGAATCCTGTAATACATGCAGAGCAGTACCCACTCCCACGTATAGATGATATTTTCGCATCTTTGTCCTTTGATCGTCCAGGGTCACACCTAGATTCTTCGCAGTCTGAGTTGACGTCACCACAGCATTATCAATGGTGATGGCCATGTCTTGGTGCGGACAGCCCTTCCCCGGGAGGAGCTTTACATAGATTGTGCATTACATTCACACACACATTCATACACCGATGGGAGAGGAAACCATGCAAGGCACCAACCTGCTCATCGGGAGCAATTAGGGGTTCAGCGTCTTGCTCAAGGACACTTCGACACTAACTCTCGGGGAGCCCCCCAGCCCGGGATCGAACTGGGAACCTTGTGGTTTCCAGTTCCCTCTACCCGGCCACTCTACCCACTGTGTGGCAGACCAGGGGAAACAGCCAGGCCTATTCCACAGAGAGGGCGGGTCCCTAAGCTCAGGCTGGGGGAGGTGGTAGGTGGAGTGTATCATCCTGTCCAGGTATTGCAGCCACTGGGAGCCTGGCAATGGACTCACCTGCAGCCAGTCAGGCAATCAAGAGGAGCCTTTAAATAGCCGGCTCACAAGCCGGCTGGAGAGTCAGTTTGGAGGAATGAGGAAGCAGGCCACGTCACTCTGTTCCACATGGGAGCTAGTTGGAAGGACATCTTGCAAGCCGACTGAGCTCCAAACCTACTGAACCCTGAAACCTAGTAGTCACTGCTCTCTCTCTGTTTACCCCCAGGATTGTGGAGCCCCCACCTGTGTGTAGCGTATGTACAGGCCCAAGCCCCGGACGGGAGGATTCCTAAGTTGCTTTTGCCCCAATTACCCTTTCCCCTATCGTTTGAATAAAAGACTATTTAATTTAACAAGCCAACTGACTCTGAGCCTCTTGTTTTATTGTGAATCTCACCTGTATTCCCCTGGGTTGCCACACCACTGAGCCACTGCCGCCCCTGTATCCATCTTTAGTCCCCAAAAAGGTGTTCCCGCCATGGCAGTGGCACGCATACAGAGATGGGCTTTATTCTTAGGAGCACACATGTACACAATTGATTATAAAAGTACTAAGCTCCATGGAAATGCTGATGGACTGTCCCGGCTTCCACAAGTGAAGTCTGAAAAAGCTACTGAACCTGCTGTCATGCTACACATGTCACATATAGAACCTCTGCCTGTTACTAGCGCACAGGTACAAAGAGAGACAAGAAATGACCCTGTCCTAGCTAAGGTCTATGATTTGACAGTGAAGGATTCCCAGCTTCTGGAGTAAGCCAAACAACAACATCAATTCTCTGTGTGCCAAGGTTGCATTAAGTGGGGGTCCCGCGTTGTTGTACCTCCAAAGCTACGTTCGAGAGTGCTTGCATCATTGCATGAAGGACACCTTGGTGTAGTTAAAATGAAAAGCCTTGCCAGAAGTTATGTATGGTGGCCTGGCATGGCTAGCCAAATTGAAGACCTTGCCAAGTCATGTACAGGTTGTCAACAGACCCAGCGACAACCCCAGCCAGCACCTGTCCACACATGGGAATGGCCTTCCACCCCCTGGCAATGCATACATGTTGATTATGCTGGGCCCTTTTTGGATCACATATTTTTTATTGTTGTCGATGCCCATTCAAAGTGGCCTGAAATCTTTATACAGTAGTTAAGAAAGCTACTGCTGCTAAGACAGTAAACCTCCTTTTTTTCTCGTGCAGGCTTGCCCCTGCAACTGGTGAGTAACAATGCCAGCTTGTTCATGGGGCAGGAGTTCCAATGTTTCCTCAAGAGCAATGGCATTAAACATATCACGTCGGCCCTTCACCACCCAGCCACAAATGGGTTGGCAGAACGTTTTATTCAAACTTTCAAACAGTCCATGAAAGCAAGTAGGAAGGAGGAAGTGCTGCAACAGAAGGTAGGCAACTTTCTTCTGGCCGACAGGAGCACTGCACATGCCACCACAGGACAGACACCTGCAATGCTGTTCCTAGGAAGACCCTTGAGGTCACGCTTAGATTTGCTAAAACCAGACACGTTCAAGAAAAACAGTGTTCTCCCAGTCAGCTACAAAGGAAGATGAGAACCTTTGACGTCGGACAGAAAGTCCTGGCCAGAGACTATCGTAGTCCCACCCAGAAATGGAAGTCTGGTGAGATACTGTCACAGACAGGACCCTTGTCGGTGTGGAGCCCAACTTGATCCGGCGCCGACACGTCGACCAACTTCTAGATGCATCCACCAGAGAAGTCACCACGGAGCCAGGGGGTTCAGATACTCCTCAGGACGCAGATGACACCCTGAAAGAGACCGTAGACCCCCTCAGAGTTTTGAGTTATAGTTAACACTGATATGGACAACAAGACCCTGAACCAATGACTATAGGGCCGATTGTCAAAGAAAATAAAGAAAATCAAAGTCAAGTTTCTGTATTCTGTATCACATTGATAATTGTTTGTTATGGTGCCTTAATTTCTGTTTGGTTGAGATTGACTAAAAATTAGAAGGGAGGAATTGTTATGTATTTGAGTCTTGGCACTACTGTTATATTGGCAGCTCACTGTTCCTTTAAGAGAGGTTGTTACGTCATCATTGGCGGACCATGTCTGTAGTACAAGCGAGCTGAATAAGTAAACAATGGATAAACTCTCTAACCTTGTTTGAGTCGTTATTATGCTGTTTATGTAAGTAGACAAACATAACAGCGACCACCCCCCATTTTGCCCTGGAATGTCACCAGTAAAGCCTGTATTTCTCCAAACATGTACAAATGCTAAATATAAGGTATTTACCCGCTTGCCCCAAATGTTAGCTAGGTGTCCGGTGTGTTTGTGTAATGTATTAATCCATATTTTTCAATAAAGAATTGTTTTAATCCAGTCTATGGCCGATTCTGTCGGAATTTCCCAATGGGCGGTAGTGAGGGACCGCATCCGGTGAAAGACGGAATTACACTCAATGTAAACAGGAAGTAAACGAGGGGGGGGGAAGGGCGTTCGGTCACAGGCGGGATTAAAACACTTCTTCATTGAAAAATATGGACTAATACATTGTACAAATACTCCGGACACCTAGTTAACATTTGGGGCAAGCGGATAAGCACCTTATATTTTACCTTAAATGTAGCGAGGTGGGGGGTCCCAAAAATTGGGCTTAGCCTAGGGCCCATTCTTAAGTTAACCTGGCCCTGCCAATGGGATCCCGCAGAATTTTTGAGATTTTGAACCCGCCCCTCTAGACCAGATATCAGACGCGCTAGGGCAGCCTAGGCGACACTGGCAAATACTCTGAGGGACCTAATAATTCAGCTCTAAATGCAACTGATAGCCTAGGGGGGGAAAAAAGTGGTGGAATCTGCATCATGTCTATACCTATGGTCTATTATGCATCGGCTACAAGCAATACATCGCTTGATATATTTTTTATATTTTTATATATACGTGTTGACAAATGTTGAGCACATACTATTTTATTAGAGGTTTGAACACTGTTGTAATTGATTTTGCATGAATAATAAAGCATTCTAACAACATACGCACAGCTTTGCTCCATGGTAAGACAGCCTCGGGGCTGACTTGAGAACGGGCAGACCTCCCGCTCAAAACACAGACAAAAAAACATTAATGAATCTGACTGCTAGTGTAGGAATTGTCTTAAATGCCGATACGATCAAAATATAGTCGTAAATTGCTTAGTGAATCGGGGCCAATGTGAGTATGTGTTTAGCCGGACTGACTTTGTGTAGGCCTAGATACTTTAGATTGATTATAAATGTGAAATATAAAGCTCGGGATTTAATAGACAATAGGTGCTTAGTTCATTAAAGGAGTAGTTCACCCAAAAAAATACTTATTTTCTATCAATTACTCACCCAATGAAGCCTTGAATTCATGGAGATATTTTTGTTTTTGTCGCATTCCTGAGCATTCCTAAATATAGGCTACAAGCCTATATTTACACAGTATACTTTCACTTATCTGGTTAAACAAATTTAATAAAGAAAAAAGTCCTTCATCAATGCATTTAGCTAGGTAAGCGACTCATCTTAACAGTTAGTGTTCATCTTTATTAGGCCATATTAGCTCACATGTGTTTTAATTTAATTTGAACGCTGTTTTATTTACTGCAGCCTCTGCGTTATTTGCAGAGCCCTCTGCAACTAATGCAGTGAGTGTAGGAGTCAGACCATCCGACTCACGGGCAACCATTTTTAAAAGCAAATAATAATGGTTATTGTGGCAATTTACAAACCTAAGTCCGTTTCTTTTCATCCATGGTCCTTTTTATTAACTGGAAGGGAAATGGAGGGGAAACGTGAAAGATAAATAGAAAAATATTGTGTTATATCTGCATCTGCGGTGACGGAACACCTTCTAGATCTCACCGAGTGCAGCAGGCAGGTTCCAGAAAACAGTACAGGAAAGCCTTGTGCACTTTATTTGTTAACACAAATGCAATTAATTTAATATCAGTTAATGTCAGGTAATACCAGGTTTCTTATACAAGTCTGTTGTCTTTTCTAACTCAACAATAGTTGTAACATCAGACCAGCATGAAGCTACAGACACTGACCCACCAATGTCAATTCCAACGTCAACAAGTACAGGAGTCTCCAAAGTTGAAGGTAAGCTGACACTATGAATAGATGTGCTATGAGCTGTTCACATTATTTACCTGTAGTCTGTAGTATTCCTTTAAGTGCTTCATATACTGTGTTAAAACAGGGTCACATACATCATAATGAAACAGATCTGACATTCCATTCACATGATCACTTTCCATCCATATATTTTTATACTGGAAGGCTTGTTGGCTATTCCAATGATTGATGAGCCCATTTAAATTCCCCCCAAAACAGGCATAGGTGAATACAAACATTTGCTAAAATTCCATTAACAGGGGGATGGAAAGTCTTTGCATTTTAAAATGTAGAATGTTCAGAAACGTGTTTAAATGGGTTTGGCACAGCGTATCACCA
Organism: Gymnoscopelus braueri; assembly: GCF_963280865.1. Lineage (NCBI taxonomy): Eukaryota > Metazoa > Chordata > Actinopteri > Myctophiformes > Myctophidae > Gymnoscopelus > Gymnoscopelus braueri. The sequence continues at coordinate 51,737,104 of NC_137620.1, read as the reverse complement.
GGAACTACATTTTCATTCCACTTATCTTCAGATAATCACTTTGTCGATGAACACCGGCTTGGCCTGGTTCAGAGAGTGACCATGGTCAAACCCATCCTGGATCTGCTCCTTCAGGAGCGTGTTATCATCAACGAGGGCTACTTTAATGTGATAGTCAAACCCACCCCTCAGGATCAGATGAGGGAACTCTACACACTCCTGAACTGCAGAAAAGCCAAAGACATTTTCTACAAAGGTCTTGAAACAAATGAGAAGGGTCTTCTTGATGAGCTGTAAGTAATACTCATTTATGTTCATCTTTAGACCAAACATTGTACTAATACAAGACAATGTACCTTTTCAGGCCATGATGCTTTCTCTATCATGTGTCATTCTCATGTATCCTCTTTCTATTTCCAAGAGATTCACACTTTAATGCCAGTATATTCATAAGTCTTACAATATTAATTAGAATCGTTTACCCAATATTTTCATATATAGTTAATCTTATGTTTGTCACTGTGGTGTTAACTTTGCATTAGTTGATCTTCAAGAGACAAAATATGTCTTAGTTATAATCTATGAATATGATAAATAAGTTACTGACAATGTTTGGTTCTATAATGTAATGTAGGATTTGTAGAGGATGGTAGATTTACTGTATATACAGTATAGTTAGTTAAAAAATCAATTTGAATGTCACAACAGGAACGCTCAGCCCAGTGCAACACAACCCAAAGGAACAGCTGCTTCTGTCTCAGGTCAGTGCTGTTTAAAGTATTTTTTGTTCTAATAATGATGGGTCATTCCTACTATTCGGTGCCATTTCAGCCTAGTAACTTTCTTCTTTTTGTTTGATTCTGTTTTCATTGGACATTAAACTTACATTACACTTACACTCAATTACATTACATTGCATTGTACAACAGTTAACATGTTTCTGATAATGGTAGCATGTAGCATTGTTGCATCAGACATGTCAGATCATGCTGGGATAACATGGTTGGAGTAAAGTAATGTAAAGTAAAGTAAAGTAAGCAAAGTAAAGTATAAAAGATCTGGACAAAAATATAGTGATAATAATGTCAAGCGAAAACATTTTGTTATTCATTATGTTAACACATCATGCCGATCTTATCATTTCCCTCAATATCTAAAGGAATTGCTTACTACAAGGACAAGCTTAAAACAAACGTTAAGGACCCATTTGCGTGTGTACCTGATGGGACAGTCCAAAGGACGGATAAGAAGGATTTTGAGTGTTACACGCGTCTCACAATCGTACGTGTGGATGACACAGAGATCAGCAGTGACAATGAGGTCACACAAATGGAGAAGAAAAAATCAGGGCAGGAGATCCAACTCAGTGAAATCTTTACACACCCTTCTGGACAAAACAAACGCATGAGAACAGTGATGTCAATTGGCGAAGCAGGAGTTGGCAAAAGCTTTCTCGTAAACAAGTTTGTCTCTGACTGGGCAAACAAAAAAGATCAAGATCCCCATCTCACATTTGTGCTCCAATTCCGCCATCTCAATTTCCTGCAGGGGCGAGAGTTTAGTTTGGCTCAGCTAATTCATGAATGCAACCCCATATATGAATGCATCTCAGAAGAAGCTCTTAATGAAATCTTCACCAAGCTGCAGACGTCAGGAGAGACTAATTACGACAAGAGTCCCTGCAAAGTTCAGTTTGTCCTGGATGGCCTCGATGAAAGTCACATCAAATTTGACTTCAAAACCCATCATAAATGCTCTAAGGACTTGTCCCAGGCCGCATTACTGGAAGTTTTGCTGGTCAACCTCATCAAAGGGAAACTGCTTCGCTGTGCTCAAATCTGGATAACCACACGCCCTGCAGCAGCCAAACAGATCCCTGATCGCTTCGTTGACATGGTAACAGAGGTGAAAGGATTCTCTGATGAAATGAAGGTGAAGTACATCAGGAAGAGAATTGGAGATGAGAAGCAGGCCAGCAGAATCATTTCACACGTCAAAGAATCAACGAACCTCCACATCATGTGTGACACCCCAGTCTTCTGTTCAATCATTGCCGCCGTTCTGCAGCACAAGTTGAAGACAGATGAGAAAGGAGAGCTTCCGAAGACCCTGGCTGAGATTTACAGCCACTTCATCTTCGTCCAGACAAAGATGAAGTGGCTAAAGCGTGGTGAGAATCAACAGAAACTCACAGAGGCTGATAAAGAAGTTCTTCTGAAGCTGGGCAGGCTGGCGTTTGAACATCTGCTGAAAGGCCGCCTCATTTTCTACGAAGAAGACCTGAAGAAATGTCACCTTGATATGAGAGAGGGTCCAGTGGACTCAGGACTGTGCACAGAGATCTTCAAACCAGACAGTAAATTCTTCCAGGAAACTGTCTATTGCTTCGTTCATCTAAGCATCCAGGAGTTTCTGGCTGCAGTTTACCTGTTTGACTGTTTCACACAGAAGAACATGGAGGTACTGAAGGCATTCCTGAACAATGATGATTTCAACAGCAACAGTTCCCTGTCTGACTTCCTGAAAGCTGCAATTGAAAAAACCCTGCAGAATGAAAGTGGCCACCTGGACCTCTTTGTCCGTTTCCTTCATGGAATCTCACTGGAGTCCAACCAAAGAGGGTTAGGAGGCCTGCTGGGTCAGACAGAGAACAGTCCAGAGGAGATCCAGAAAGCCATCGTCAACCTGAAGGAGATGGATCCCTGCAGTGGCTCTCCTGACAGATGTATCAACATCTTTCAATGTATGATGGAGATGAAGGCCCACTCAGTAAGTCAGGGGCTCCAACTGTATCTGGAGTCAGGAAAGAAACTCTCTGAGACCCAGTGTTCAGCTCTGGTCAGATTGCTGCAGATGTCAGAGGAGGTTCTGGAGGTGTTGGACCTGCAGAAATACAACACATCGAAGGTTGGGCGACAGACACTGGTCCCAGCTGTGAGGAACTGCACAAAGGCTCGGTTAGTATTTTTGTCTTTTCAGAACACAAAACATATTTTTCCCATGATAGTTTGTAGGTACCAAACTACAGAAATACAAAGAAACAAAGAAACAAATACAAAAATGGGATAATAAGTCATACCATCTCCCTCCTCCCACAATAGAACGCCATAAAATACTCCTGACCACTTGAGCCCTATTTCATGCGTCGTTGTTACAAAATGACAACGTTTGTACAAGGGCTCAAGTGTTAATGTCAGCTGTTTTTGCCGTGTGATACCATATCATGACATGTCATAATAGTTGATCTATAAGCAACTATCTATAAGATCACAAGGCACGCACAACACTGTTCTTACTAGGTCCTAGTTATCCTACTACTTTAATTGAAATGACCTCCAAAATGTGTCCGGGGTTGCTCAACACACGAACACTCCATTTGCTCCGAAACTTGCCACAGACTGTTGATCAGAGCTCTGGCTATAATATAGGCTACTTTCCCCGCCTTCAATGTACTTACATATTGTACGGTTAATATAAAACTACATTTCCTACTACATCTTAACATTTTAGCCACAGCACTTTCCTTAGAGCTAATCGGGCCAAGATGTGAGGGCCGCGAAGCCGAAGCCTCCAAAATGTGTCCGGGGTTGCTCAACACACGAACACTCCTTTTGCCCCGAAACTTGCCACAGACTGTTGATCAGAGCTCTGGCTATAATATAGGCTACTTTCCCCGCCTTCAATGTACTTACATATTGTACGGTTAATACAAAACTACATTTCCCACTACATCTTAACATTGTAGCCACAGCACCTTTCCTTAGAGCTAATCTGGCCTAGATGTGAAACCTCTAGTCATAACAATAGGAAACATTTATCTTAAATATTTTTTTTAAACAAATGGTATTTCAGTTTAATCGGAACAATATCCACTGATATATAACTATATCAGTGTTCTTTGAGGGGGTTTTAATTGATGCTGCTACAGCTAAATCCTTTGATCTCAGACGGCCCAACATATTCTCCTCACCTTTGGTTTTGGTCAAACTGACCCCCAACTTGGGAGCAACAGGAGGTTGTTTGTTTATAATTATTCACAATGAATCTTTGGATTTGATGAGAACTCCCGTGCTCGCTAGTTTACTTTGAGCTGGAGTCGCAGAATCACTTTCTGTCTTTTTCCTCGGTAGTTTTCACTGTTTTAAGATACTTGCTTAAATATGCACACTTTGCAGCTGTTGCACAGATATCTCTTGTATCCTCTCATTTTGAGCTCCTAATTATTTTGTTTCCCCAAAATCGACTCGTAAACAAGCGGTGAATGAAAACTCTTCCAGGTACAGCATGGTGGCTGGAATGGAATACAAGAACGCTTTTCCCAAAACATGCTCGCCCTGGGTCTAATGTGGCGGTCTGTCCGCGAAAGGAATAGGGGGCGAGTGTTCTGATTACCACCGGAATCTTGTCGTCAATGAGTATTGCGGAAACAATATGAATAATATTATGGGGATATAAAACTATAGGCTACATAATATATTGGAAATTACAAAAATAAATATAATAGCAGATGCCTTTACTGTGATATGGGCGTCTATTTTTATGTTTATAAAAACAAAAACAAAAAACTTAAATTAATTAATAAATCCCCTCCTGGGGGGCCCCCTTGCGTGGAAGTACCGTGTATGGGTTCTCATAACCCAGCAACCCTATACAAATTACGCCACTGCTAGTAAGTCAACAACAAGAGATGTGGCTGTACAAATTATAGTCAGTATTACTAGTAGTACTAATATTGAACTGTATTTATTCTGGTACTACATTGATATGCACACACACACACACACACACACACACACACACACACACACACACACGCACACACGCACACACGCACACACACACACACACACACACACACACACACACCAAGAGGGTACAGAGAACATGGTACCACCCAGAACAACAGGAAAACTCTGTACTATTCACAAGAGTCCTCTTTAGCTATTCGTAACGTAACAGACCATACCACCAATGAGAACTGGATCATACCATTAGTAAAGGGGTGTAGAGAGAATGGACTTTTAACAATGAACATGGAAATTACTTAGGTTTACTCGCTCGCACACACACACACACACACACACACACACACACACACACACACACACACACACACACACACACACACACACACACACACACACACACACACACGCACAGAGTTACTTAATACATCATGCAAGTTTCACTCTGTTCTCTGGTTGCCTGTTCTTACTTTATGTTAATGAATGGATAACTAGATAAAATGCCTCTTAGTTATCTTCCTTGACAGTGAACATGGTCTAATTAATTGTCATAATCTCTGATTTTGCATTACTTTTTTTTGTACAGACTTGTTGGCTGTGGACTCGACAAGACACACATTGACGTTGTGGCTTCAGCTCTCAGCTCTAATCCTTCCCATTTGAGAGAACTAGATCTCAGTGACAACGCCTTGGACGATTCAGATCTGGAGCGACTGTATGCTGCACTGAAGAGTCCACATTGTAAACTGGAGAAACTTAGGTCAGATTAATTTACCATAATTAGTTTGATAAGTTTTGTATTAGTATGCATTTTATTCATTTGAGGAGTGTGAACAGGTTTGATGATTGGGTATAGTGACTACAGTATGTACAGGCATACTGAGATGAATTTAAAACTTGAACATCTCTGATTACACTAGACTTTGGATGTTTTGTTCCCATCCCCAGTTTTTTTAATACTATGTATATTTAACATTTTTAACACTCAATGTTAGATCAATCAATCAATCAATCACTAACTATTTTAATAAGATCAGAATGAAGAATGCAAATATCAATATGATAATACTTCTTTGGAAAGAGGAAACTGTTCGTGTTAGGGAGATGCAAATGCTTGTTTTGCTTCATGCAATGTCCTGCATAGGCTACGTGTGATTTTGAAAAAGTTGACAACCTATTGCCGACTCGGATGGTGCACTGCATTCTTAGCATGGGCACTCACTCACCTCACTCACCCAAGCCCTTGTTGTCGGTGTGTGAGAGTGAAACTAAATGCGTGCTAAATGTACTATAGCACACAATCAGACATGTGTTTTATTCTTCCTTTAGATTGACTCATTGCTGGTTGTCAGAGAGATGCTGTGAGATCCTGGCCTCAGCTCTCAGCTTTATTCCCTCCCTAAGAGAATTGTGCCTCAGCTTCAACAACTTGAAGGATGCAGGACTGAAGAAGCTCTCAGATGGACTGAAGAGTCCACTTTGTCAACTGCAGACCCTGAGGTAAATAATGTGGTTTATTTTTGTGTGAATCTGTACTTGAACATCAAGTTCAGTTTGTTAAAGTCTTTATTTCTCTGCAGGTTGTCAGGCTGTGGGGTCACAGAGGAGGGCTGTTCTTCTCTGGTTTCAGCTTTGAAACTCAATCCTTCCTACCTGAAACACCTGGAGCTGAACTGCAACCATACAGGAGACTCTGGCCAGGAAATGCTATCTGTTGGATTGGAGACTGTCGAGTGAGTAGACATGGACTGTGTTCTATTGGATAATGCAGTCCTTCAATGGCTGGGCAGTTGGGCCCAGCCATTGATGAATTTGATTCCAGATTTTTAAAGATTTAAGTATAATAGAGTTGGTTATGTAGGGTGGTAGTTTACGCTTGGCTGGATTATTAAGCAACGCAAGAAGAGAGGTAACAGCAACTGAAGCCATCTCAATCTGAAGCCAAGCTGGTCCATTTACATGCTCTGCTGATAGGTAGTTGCGCCAAAAAGACAGCGCATACAAGTTGGCTGCCCAGTAGTACAATTTAAATTGCGGTAGCCCAAAGCCCCCTGCTGCCTTAGACTTACATAAATGTTTTTTAGATATCCTCACAGATTTGTTACTACATATAAATGATGAAACAACAGAATTACATTTTTTGAACAATTGAAGATGTATAAAAATCTAGGCAGAGCGACCATCTTTATGGCATTAATACGACCAACCATGGATATGGGCAAAGTGTTCCAGAATTCAATGTTATTTTTCAATTGTTGCATCTTGCAATCACAGTTCTTCTTTAAAAGTTCCCCATGTTTACGAGTGGCTATTATACCCAGGGTTTAAAATGTGTCTGTGGAAACCTTAAAGGCTGTCGTGCGCAGGAAGTTTGGTCAACATTCTCAGAAATGGGCATCAATTCACTTTTAGCGATAGATGGTTGACAGTGTTGTGAACTTGGATTGGGGCGATTTCTTCATTAGCTCTAATCTGGCTGGCTAGAACTTCGATGGCTAAATTGAAGAGATAAGGGGAGCAGCTGTCCCCCTGCCTCACCCCTCTCTTAAGATGGAAAGGCCGTGAGACCTCACCATTAGTGACAATTGATGCCTTAGGATGGGCGTAAATTATATTGATCCAGTCTATAAATGTTTCCCAGAAGCCAAAATGTTTTAAAGTAGACAGTATGTATTTCCATTCTAAACAATCAAAAGCTTTCTCGCAGTCTAAGGCAATGACCACCGACTCTTCCTTATGATACATGATATTAAAAAGACAGCGTAAGTTGGAATTTATGTGACGGCCCGGAACAAAACCTGTCTGGTCGGGGTGGATCAGATCGCGATGTGCCTGGAGAATCTATTGGCCATTATTTTGCTCAAAATTTTCATCTCCATAGGGATAAGGGATATTGGGCGGTAGGAGGACATGTCTAATGGATCTCTATCTTTCTTCAAGATTAAAGCAATATTTGCCTGATAAAGAGAGTCCGGCAGCTCTGAAGCTTGTTTTGACTGCTTGAACATTCGCAAAAGCAATGGAGCTATGGTTGATTGAAACCTTTTATAGAACTCAATTACAAATCCGTCAGGGCCGGGGGCTTTATTGTTGGGAAATTGAGATATAGCTGTTATAATCTCACCTAGCGTTATATTAGCATCCATTGCCGTGGCGCCCTCCTCAGCTAGAGTAGGCAGCTGGCTGTCGGCAAGGAACTGATTGATGATTTGGGGATCTGTATTCTTACTTTTGGATTGGTAGAGTTCCTCATGGAACTGAGCAAAACTCTTATTGATCCCGGCTGGATCAGTAATACGTTTACCTTGTCTATCTTTTATTTTGTGAATGGCTCGGGTGGATTGTAAGTGCCGGAGCTGCCTTGCCAGTAAACTATGGGGTTTATCGCCCAATTCAAAGTATTTCTGTTGGGTTTTAGCAAGCAGTGCGCTAACTCTTTGTGAGAGGAAAGTGTTATATTCAAATTTTAATTTAGTAATTGACTCCAGAGTTGCATCGTTAGGGTTGTCCTTAAATGCGTTTTCTTGAATGGAAAGGTCATTTTCTATGTCTGTCAGGCAAAATATATAATGTGGCCTCTACTCACCGCCTTAAAAGATTCCCACAGGATAGAGTCATTAACATCTCCAGTGTCGTTCTCCCTAATGAAATGAGAAATTGATTTCTCCATGTAGTCAGGGCTGTTAACAAAAAAAGGGGGACACGGCTGACAAAAGCGCCACATTTTTTCTACATGCTCTCCATCACCATAAGTTTCATTTTGGACGGGGAGCCACGTCATCAAGATGGCAGAAGGCGGCCATGTTGGATTTCAAAGATGGCCACCATGTAATATCTATAAGTGCCAATATCTGGGCTTCAAAGCCACTTAGAAGGTCAATCTTGGTGTCAAAATATACATTTTCTCGGTCAAGGAATGCAATAAAGCTATTGAGAATTCCACTAGATGTGTATTTGTGCCACGATCAAATAAATATGGTCATTCTAGCAACATATTTACATAATTTTCAACTCGGTTAGCAGTCAGACACAGAAAATGGAGCATGAAGTGAATTGACATTAAAAGTATCTGTCACATTGACAACTGCAAAGCTCTGTGCAATTCCAGTGTGCCTTCTTGCATGAGCACCTTGCACCACAACCACGTTTACAACCGCACTTGACCAGTTCATTGCAGGCTTTTGACGCCATCGGTAGAATGCTCCACACAGGAAGCCAGACCTGGTTGTTGTCATCCAATGTCCATCCCCATCCTTCTGGACTGGGTGTCGGCTGCTGGGCCAGTTCAGACGTGGACCAGATCCCAGACTGGTAGGCAACTCGCTTCACGTGCTGCAACAGTGAATCTTGCGTTGGTGGAATGTGTTCCATCGTTTTGTTCTTCTGGCAGAACAACTCTCGCCGTGCTTCATTGACAGATTCCAAATCACTGGTCTTATCATACATGATGACTGTGAAACGCTCAAGAAGCTGAAAGTGTTGGGCATCTATGGTCACTGAAGTGTATGGATTTTCTGCCATGTAGTTGAAGGCCTGGGTGACCTCAGGGTAGGACTTCCATGCCACCCATGCTGACTTCTTTCCTTTCCTGTCACAGCCTGTGTAACAGTGGAAGATGGGAAGTGCTGTGGACTTGTCTTTGCCCAGAGCATGGCAGATGGTGTTTATATGAACATAGGTGTAGTTCTTGCCAGTGCCAAAAGCAACCCAGATGTCTGCAGCTGGATACTTGGTGAGCAGGGCATGGAACTTGCCGATGAGGATAACGACAACATCCGTATCCACAGTGCGTATCAAGCAGGTAGAACAGCCATGTTCCAGGGTATCAAGCAGGTGAATCAATATCCTGGTGTCGGCCTCTTCGTGGTTACATGGCAGCATGGAGTGGTTGGTGTCTGTGCCGACCACTGTGATGCCAGATGTGATGAAGACCAGCTTGCCCTCTGGCCAGGCGGTGGATGCAATCTTCCCAGAGAGAAAGGTAAAGAGTTCCTGCTTGTTTATAGGATCACGCAGGAAATCTGGCCAATTCCCCGGCAGCTTGTTCTGACCAGCCACCTTCCGCTGTATCCCTTTGCCTCGCCTCTCCCTTGTTGACTCCTTTATGCTGCTGGTGATGTAAGTATCCCAGACCACATCAACTCTTTTGGAGATCTACAAAGCCCAATCCATTGTGTGCAAGAGACGAGATTGACAAGGGGCAGGCAAAAATCTAAACTGTGAAAGGCAAGGGGTCGAAAACCAAAGGGGCAGTCAGAGAAGGCAGAGGTACCGGCAAGGGCTGGGCAAAAACGTAGTATAGAAAACAGAACAGAGATCAGTTAGGGCAAAAAACTTGATTTTGAACAATGCTTGAGAGCTTGGGTAAACACAAGGCAATCTGGCAAGAGACTGGAGAGAGACTGAGGCTTAAGTACTGTAGGCATGATTGCAGGTGAGTGAATGCAGGTGGTCACACTGGCAGAAACCAGATCCAGACACACCCACACCCTAGGGACTAACAGGACACAGGTGGAGATAACTAATAATCACAGGGAGGAGAGACAAGGCAGGTAAACAGTAACTAGGCAGAGAGGAAACAATAGGAACGATACTACAAAATAGATAGGAAAAATAGGAAATAACAAGAGTCAGATCTGTCAAAGTTTAACACACACACACACACACACACACACACACACACACACACACACACACACACACACACACACACACACAGATGTTGTGCATAATCTAGACGAAGCATGCATAATTGTGTACATATATTGCCAGAATTTACCAAATTATCTAATATTGGCTGAATTAGTCACTTATTGATATTCCCTATAGTTTTATTGCCTTGTCCCAGAAAATGTATATTTTGACACCAAGATTGACCTTCTAAGTGGCTTGGAAGCCGAGATATTGGCTTTTATAGATATTGCATGGTGGCCATCTTTGTAATCCAAGATGGCCGACTTCTGCCATCTTGATGGCATGGCTCCCCGTCCAAAATGAAACTTATGGTGATGGAGAACACGTAAAAAAAATTTGGCGCTTTTGTCAGCCGTGTCCCCCTTTTTCAAAAATCTGGTCTTAAGCAACCGGGCTAATGTGGCTAGTGAACTGCTCGTCAACCAGAAGTGTGGGGTCAAGGCGCCACTGTCGCCCTCTAGAGCTATGTTCTCCAATCCTGAGATCCATGGACAGTATAGAGTGGTCAGAAATAACAATAGGGTGGTATGTTACTGACCCAACTGTAGAAATTAATTTAGCATCCAGGAGAAAATAGTCAATGCGACTACTACTCTTATGAACCGGACTGAAGAAACTATAATCTCTAGTGGTTGGATGGAGGAGTCGCCAAATATCCACTAAATTGGAGTTGGACATCAAAGTGTTCAAACAAGCACTGGCGTTGGATGGCTCGGGGGACTTAGAGGACTGCTTGTCCAAAAGGGGATCAAGGGTCAAGTTCAGATCGCCACCAATAGTGGGGCGGCCTAGCACGAGGAATCAGCCTAATCGTTAAATTTTTTGATGAAAGCGAGATATTTTGCAGAAGTGTTGATTGATATATTGGGAACAAAACTGGATATTGGGACATCACAAATTCTCACCCTGGTGGGCGTGGCAGCCATTTTTCAAAATGGCCACCAGCAGTTGATAAAATCTTCCTAGTTTTTATCTTAGTAGGCTGAAATGTTGCTCAAGTATGTGAGTATGAAGGTGTGTGGGTGTGCTCATGCTAATTGCCTAAAAGGGGGCGTTGCAATGGGAGTGACCTAGTTAACAGCAATATTTTGGGAGAATTGTTCAAATGGTGATACAAGTGAGAAATTTGGTACATTTGGTATCTTTGTAGATCACACTTCGATTCAGGACACCGGGCCACTCATAAATCAAAGATGGCTGCCAACATTAAAAAAAAAAATGTTTTGCATTTTTGCATAATTTTGCCTATAATTCTTTGACGTAAATTACCAAATCACCAAAAAGCACTCCCATAGTATGTTTTGAACATTTTCAAACAGGAGTTACCATTTACGGTGAAGGTGCCAACTCAGCGTATCGAGTAGCATGGCTTGAGTCCTGTGGTAGGTACTGGGAGCTGATGTTAGGTGTGAAGATGAAGAAAGAACAATGCTCTGTGGAGCTCAGGGAGGAGATAAGAAAGGCAGCCAGAGAGATGAAGAAAGTAGGGAGGAGTACAAATAGATAAGGGGTAAGGCGGAGAGAAAGGTGGTGAGGGTTAAGGAAAAGAGTATGAGTAGTTGTATGAAAGGTTGGACACCATGGAGGGAGAAAAGGAACTGCACCGATTGGCTAGACAGGCACTGAGATGGGAAGGATGAGCAAGAGGTTAAGGTGATGAAGGATGGATGGAAATGTTCTAGCAACCGAAGACAGTGTGTTGAGAAGATGGAAGGAGTACTTTGAGGGAACGGTTGGAGGAAAGTGTCAGTGTTATTCTATTCATAGTGGCTCATAGGAATAGACTATGTGACAACCAGGAATAGTTTGGTGACCACTGGCGAGAGGGTTGACAGACGGAATGTAGACAGCATCCGGGAGCAATATGGGTTAGCGCCCTAGCCTGTGTCTTCCGTGAGGAAGAAGCCCAACAAATCCACGGTGAGGCCTTTAAGGAGGGCTATTCAAGCAAGCCGCAAGTGGAGCCTGTAGTACCACCACGGCCCAAGAAACCATCACGCCAGAATGAAATGTTTGGAACAGGGGAGTCTGGTGCAACGCTCAGGTCCTGGACCTGGTAAGACAAAGGAGGAGTCCGGCCATCCACAGTCCAGGCCATCCACAGAGCCTAGTCCCTCCACGTGCCAGAGCCTCCGCTCTCCCCCAGTCCTGGCAGAGTAGTCCCGGATAAGCGGACTGAGTGGCCCTGTCTTGCCCTAAGAGGACTGACCGTGGGTAGCTACTGGGATGTAAGTCGGGGGCTTGATCAACCCCAGCCGGGTCACCTCGGCGAGGGTGTATGTTGCGAGACCCGAAACACCCATCGACCCCAGGCTACAACACTGATGATACGTCCCAGGTGCATCCATGTAATGTTTTTCTTTATGCAGGAGTTATTTGTAACAGAAGGATACCAGTGAGAGGGAAGATGTATAGGACGGTAGGGGGACCAGCCATGATGCTGTACGGCTTGGGAACGGTGGCACTGACAAAATGCCAAAACGACGGTTTAAGGATTTGGTGAGAGACGGCATGCAGGTGGCTGGAGTCACCAAGGAAGACACAGAACTAGATGGCAAAAAAAATTATACATGATCAGAAGTCATGAGATTGTGTCCCTGAATTTGACTGTGAGCACAGTTGTATGGTGTGTTTTTGAAATGTTTTAATTTAGATGGTTATAAATGGTAACTCCGGCTTGAAAATGTTCAAAAACATACTATGGGAGTGCTATTTGGTGATTGACCTCAAATAATTAAAATATATGCAGAAATGCAAAAACAGTCTAATGTTGGTGGCCATCTTGAAAAAAAAATAGCTGCTATCTTTGATTTAGGAGTGGCCCGGTTTTCTAAATCGAAGCGTGATCTCCAAAGATGATTTGTACCACATTTCCAACTTGTATTACTATTTGAACAATCTCCCAAAATATTGCTGCTAACTAGGCCACTCCCATTGCAACGCCCCCTTTTAGGCAATTAGCATGAACACACCCACACACCTTCATACTCACATACATCACGCAACATTTTAGCCTACTAGGACAAAAATTAGGAGGATTTGATCAACCGCTGGTGGCCATTTTGAAAAATGGCTGCCACGCCCACCAGGGTGAGAATTTGTGATGTCCCAATATCCAGTTTTGTTCAACATATATCTATCAACACTCCTGCCAAAATGTGCGCTTTCATCGCAAAAATGAACGATTGTCGTGCTACGCCGCCCTACTACAAAGATAAGATTGGTACCTGAAAAATTAGGGATTACATTTTAAAAAAAGTGAATAAAGGGGACGTTTTTCCTAATTAAATCCTGAAACCCCTAACCTGCGCTCGAGAAACAGATGCATTATGGGTTATCACTTAGCTTTGTTATACACTGTAAACAACTGCTGTCAAGAGTGAAAGAGCAAAAATGTACAAAAAAGGCTGAGGAAAAAAAACAAAAAACAAAACACACAGTCAAAAACCCAACCCTCCCCAATGGGGTAAATCCCCAAAATGTAGCCTACAGCTACAACTCACCATAACTTGGGCTAACAGGTCAAAGACCACAAACCACTGAAATAAAAAGCTGCCCAAAAACACCTTATACACACCAGAAAAACGATGTCAACTTTACAATAGCTGCCTCTCTGTAGATTTAAAAAGCTACACAAAAAAGGCCAGAGGGAGGCGCTATATGACCAATATTGTAGAAACAAATCAAACCAAGAAAACCCACATACTGCAGGAGGAATAGGTGACGTCACTAGTAGGGTTACAAGCTTGAATAAGTAGTAACTAAAATAGAAAATGGAAATCACATTTGCTCATTTGAAAAGTAATGGATATAAAATGAAAACACCTAGGAAAAAAGTGCGACAAAAACTTTGTGTTGAACCACCAGAGTGCAAAAAAATAAGAGTCCCAATACAATAATGGAAAAAAAATAGTTGTTAAACAGAATGACAAAACTAGATGGGTCGAACGTGGGCCACATCCCACTTGGCTCCTGACCACAACTCAAAGTAAAAAGCGAGAAGAAAAAAAAGACAATGTTATGATCATAGGGAGGACGGGACGTCTCCTCCAGGACCTCCGCGGGAAGATCCTCAAAAATCTGTATCGTGGAGCCTCGATATTTGAGTTTACCCCTCATCTTGCGTGCCTCACGGACCACCAGGTCACAGGTCTTATGGAAGCGAGCAACAATTACTCTTGGCTTTGTGGATGAAGGGACACGATGCGAACGGTCCAATTCTGGGGGAGAGTATAGCACCTGGTCGCCCAAGACCTCTACCAGGAACCCAGGAAGGAATTCGGAGGGGCAAGCCCCTTCAGTGGACTCAGGCAAGCCGATTATACGGTTGTTGTTCCTACGGCTGAACCCCTCCAAACTTGGCCTGTAGCTTAGCATTGTCGTTAGCCAGGTTAGTGCTTAGCTTCTCCAGCTCCACCAAACGGTCGCTGGTTGTGTTGGCGTTGGACTCAAGGGACGAAACACGTTGTTCATGATCTTCTACTTTTGAGTTGATAAGGTCCAGTTTCTTCTCGAGAGTAGATAATCCATCTTTAAATTCGGAGGACAAGGCCTCTTTGTGCTTCTCCAGCATAACTGCAATGGCGTCCATGTCTGCGCCACCAGGCTGTAGGCAGTCTTTTTTTTGCGTCGTCCAATCTCAAATTGTACGTGGGTTTCGTGGTCAGTTCTTGTTCAAAGGCAAACTTTATACATTACTAAGCTGTTTGGTGTGCATTTGGTGAATATAAAAGGGCTAGAAAGATTAAATAAAAAAATTGAGTGGGAGCGTGGTGGAAGGCGTCTACTACTCCATGACGCAGCAACCGGAAGCCCTTATGGCTGTTTAAACCCCAGCCAATAGGAACACAGAGGGGGCGGAGCAATGGTGACCCACACACGTGGTCCCTGGTGTGGCTATTCTCTTTTATCTTTTTATTTTTTTAATCCCACAATTTTGTAACCGATTTTACACCCAATGCCATTTGCCTAAGCTTGTAATCCTGGGCGCTACTCTCCCTTTGCCAGCCTGGAGAGAGCCCCGAACTGAGCTCATGCTTCCTTCAATGCATGAGGAGTGATCAGGCCGCTTCTTATCACCTGCCAGGGGGGAGTTTCCCCGGTTGGACGTAGCACGTGGAAGGAACACGTTATTCCAACCAGTTCCTTTCCCCTCCATCAGGCGCCCCGGCTGACCAGGGGGAGGCAGTATAGAGACCAGGATTACTGCATGTGTTTTGTGAGGGTGTGGCTAAAGTTTGGTGTGGATCGGAGCAACTGTGCGCCTCGCAGGTCTGGATGTTACGTTTGTGACCGTGGTCCTCGGTCCACCCACCCTATAGGCAATTATAATATACAGTAGAATATATGAAAAACAGTTAAATGCGTACTTTGTGTGGGATGTTTTAGCAATCGGCACAAACCTCTGACGTCACGCTCATGTCACCATGACTCAGCCATAACCATATAAAGAGTTCCCAATGCAGCTATGCTCAAATATGGAGTGTGTTGTCTAACCTCAATGTGTCGTCATGGCATCATGCACAAACAAATCAATCAGCTCCATATATGGGCAAAAAACGGGCATGCCCATATGTGGGCATATACTGATGACATCAGGGAACTCCATATATGGGCATAAAAGGGACAAGGACAGACCGATACAGAGATCTCCATATATGGGCATATCAGTTGGATTGACGTAGGTGCAGGGATGTGCTGTGGATGTTTGAGCTAGCGGAGCTCTATTTTAATGACGTCATGTGCACAAGCACATGCACACGCATGCATGCATGTGCACATAGCCGCTCATCTCAGTGCTAGTTGAAATACTGCAATATTATGTGATGAAATGTAATCATATCTTATTATTTAGTTGCATTGTTAATTAGTTGTTTTTATTTGTTTCAATTAATTATTTTCCTTTTAGTTTTATATAAAAGCCCTTTACATAGACTCACCCACACATAAGTAGGCTACTTAAAATAATCAGACAACTCTTTTTTTTATGAAGTCATTCAAGTAATACCTGAATGACTTTATTCAAAAAAAGATACAAGATTACAACATCACTTACATTGCTTTCAAAACAGTGGTTTTAAAACAATCATAAAGTCATAAGATCGTCCAACAACGGTCAGGAATGTTAGATTAATTTAGAGTGTCTGGTGCAGCTCTTGTTCTTGGGTCCTCAGCTAAACGATGGGATCTTAAGATGGGAAGTTTGTACGTGAAAAAAGTGAAGCCTCCATGAGCCAATGAATATTGTAGAGGCTTTATAAACAAAAACAAAAAAACAGCTGTGCATGGGCATCTTTCTCTCAGTTTCAATTCTGTGGTTGCTGTAGCTCAGTAAGAACAGTTTCTACCTATCAGTCAGAAAGTCCCTGGATCGAATCCCAACTTATCCAGGCTTCATTTAAATTGCTGCACAGAAATCATGACTTTATTAATTAATGCATGTCCACTTTTTAAAGACAACATGTTTTTGCAGTATTTATTCACTGTGTTGTAGCCTGTGGTTGTTTTAATAAACAAGGTTCTCTAAAGATGATTAGAGACTGCTTTCAGTTGCGCACATTATAATGTGTCACTCACTGCAGTAAATATCTCAGTCCAAGCAGCAAAACTAAAAACATTGATTAACATTAGATCCTGACCGATACTGTCGTCGGCTTGTCTGGAGATATAACCTACATTTAAATGTGCAAATCACTTAAATGATCTATTATGTTGTACCACATTGTGCGTTATTACACACTGGGGGACTTACCTCTTTCTGCTTTTCATCTTAAGCGCGTCCTATTTATTTCATGCAATAAAGAATTAAGTAGGCCTACATCCACAAACGTTTCCACCATGAATATAAAAGCATCAACCTGTATTCATGAGGCAAATACTCACAATGGTGAGCTTGTATTTTCAAATAGCCTATGTATAAAATAGGGCTAAAGAGGTTAATGTAATTATCTATAATGTAATAATTTATATCTCCAAAGTAACTAAAGTTTTCAAACAATTGTAGCCGAGTAAAAGTACAATATTTGAGAGATGTAGTGGAGTAAAAGTATTGAAAATTGGAAATACTCCAGTAAAGTAAAAATACCTCAACATTGTAAGTAGTACAGTACTTGAGTAAATGTACTTAGTTACTATACACCATTGGATGAGTGTATTGTTTTAATTTGAAGACGAGCCAATCATTTGAAAGGTTTTGGTCGGAAACTGACACCAAACAGGTTAATTGTGTACATTCAAGAAGATGTCGGCAAATTCAGCTATTGTGTGGTTTGACTTTGTGGAACACTTTATTTGCAAGACTGTTGCAACGAAGAAGCATGTGCTGCAAAGTGCATGTTTTGTGGTAAAGCCCTAATAGAAATATCAGGGACAATGTCCAATTTTACTGTCATATTTCGAGAAAACACAAAGTTGGTAGTAGTAGCTGGTACATGGAGACAGCATGTTTAACATTGTGAAATCTGCTTGTAGATCTGCTATTTTCTAAATATTTTAATTTGTATAACTACTGTAGCCTACTATTGTGATGATGACGTTTACATATTTTAAAACTGAAGATGCAAACGCATATTGAATGACAGTGTGTTTAAATCGAATGTCTCACCAGTGTTTGAACATTTCAAGAAGGCACACAGGCACTTCCTAATATCCTCCCATTAAAACCCACCCAGTCTATTCTGAGGTGAGATACCTCCATCTAGTGTCCACCACACCATCAGCTTGAGTTTAAAAATACTTTATTCATAAAGCACTTTAAAAAACATAGATGCAAAGTGCTTTACACACAATAAATAAATACAAGTATACAAGCTTAAGGGACAAGTGACGTAAGTTCTCACTAACTGTAAACCACATTGTTTCAGAGGACACTAATAACAAATATAATATAGGGGTCCTCCCCCAGACACAGCATATTAACCATGAATGGATTATGTGTATGGTAATTAATACAATTACATGTGCTACAAGCTCTTGTGGATTAACTATAAGCAGATGTACATTTCTACAATTTATCGGCAGCCATATTGGAAAACATGCTGCCATATTGGATTGGATAAACAGGCTAAAATAAAGTTTATCTGCCAAACTCAGATCCTCCAGCTCTGGAATAGCATCCTCCCAGCTAGCTCCTACAGCCAGTGTGTAATCATAAACATCTTGAGGCAAATGATCACATTTAGCATGCAAGCCAGCTGTTTTCAACTGTGAGTGGATAATGTTATCTCGACCCGGAAGTGAAACATTGTCAATATCCTGTAGTGGGGGTTGCCTAGCAACGAGCTTGTGTGTCTGGTTAGAAGAGCTGCCGGGCTGCTGCACCATAGCCGCATAGCGTGACTTCAGCCACTGTCCAAACTGCTCCATAGCCGCATAGCGTGACTTCAGCCACTGGTCAGGAATGTTAGATTAATTTAGAGTGTCTGGTGCAGCTCTTGTTCTTGGGTCCTCAGCTAAATGATGGGATCTTAAAATGGGAAGTTTGTACGTGAAAAAAGTGAAGCCTCCATGAGCCAATGAATATTGTAGAGGCTTTATAAACAAACAAAAAAAAACAGCTGTGCATGGGCATCTTTCTCTCAGTTTCAATTCTGTGGTTGCTGTAGCTCAGTAAGAACAGTTTCTACCTATCAGTCAGAAAGTCCCTGGATCGAATCCCAACTTATCCAGGCTTCATTTAAATTGCTGCACAGAAATCATGACTTTATTAATTAATGCATGTCCACTTTTTAAAGACAACATGTTTTTGCAGTATTTATTTATAATTTTGTGCCGTATATCCTAGTGAAACAGGGGCATGGTGCATGACAGAAGGCAAAAGTTTATGCTTTTCAGCAAACTTAAACAGGACTGTTGTGGGACGTCCGCCCGCCTAGCGGTCCAGGCACATACCACATATAGGCTCTAATGCACCTGACATCGCATCTTGGGTTAAAAAAAAAAACTAATTGTAGTCTGCATTTTGATTCACTCGGTCTTGTCTCGGTCTCGCACATGATTTTACTCGGTCTTTACTCGGTCTTGGACTAAGGGACTCGGGACTACCTCCACCGAGTCCACTCGAGTCCGTGTCACTACAAATGCTTTGACATTTTATTATACCATTATTATGAGGAGCCCATTCACATTATTAGTAAGCTGTCTGTCACTTATGGACAGCTGTCTTGTTTAGTAACGGAGCGCATAATGCACCCGGCAGCTCTTGTAGTTGACACACAGTGCAGCAGAACACTGGCAGCCCGACAGACACCACACTCCACCTCTGCCCTGTCCCTCTAGTTTATATTCTTTTAAAATTATTTCCATGAACAGCGCAAGCTTTCCAGGTGTTTTTTTTGTGTGTGTGTGTGTGTGTGTGTGTTCACTGTGTTGTAGCCTGTGGTTGTTTTAATAAACAAGGTTCTCTAAAGATGATTAGAGACTGCTTTCAGTTGCGCACATTATACTGTGTCACTCACTGCAGTAAATATCTCAGTCCAAGCAGCAAAACTAAAAACATTGATTAACATTAGATCCTGACCGATACTGTCGTCGGCTTGTCTGGAGATATAACCTACATTTAAATGTGCAAATCACTTAAATGATCTATTATGTTGTACCACATCGTGCGTTATTACGCACTGGGGGACTTACCTCTTTCTGCTTTTCATCTTAAGCGCGTCCTATTTATTTCATGCAATAAAGAATTAAGTATGCCTACACCCACAAACGTTTCCACCATGAATATAAAAGCATCAACCTGTATTCATGAGGCAAATACTCACAATGGTGAGCTTGTATTTTCAAATAGCCTATGTATAAAATAGGGCTAAAGAGGTTAATGTAATTATCTATAATGTAATAATTTATATCTCCAAAGTAACTAAAGTTTTCAAACAATTGTAGCCGAGTAAAAGTACAATATTTGAGAGATGTAGTGGAGTAAAAGTATTGAAAATTGGAAATACTCCAGTAAAGTAAAAATACCTCAAAATTGTAAGTAGTACAGTACTTGAGTAAATGTACTTAGTTACTATACACCATTGGATGAGTGTATTGTTTTAATTTGAAGACGAGCCATTCATTTGAAAGGTTTTGGTCGGATGATGACGTTTACATATTTTAAAACTGAAGATGCAAACGCATATTGAATGACAGTGTGTTTAAATCGAATGTCTCACCAGTGTTTGAACATTTCAAGAAGGCACACAGGCACTTCCTAATATCCTCCCATTAAAACCCACCCAGTCTATTCTTAGGTGAGATACCTCCATCTAGTGTCCACCACACCATCAGCTTGAGTTTAAAAATACTTTATTCATAAAGCACTTTAAAAAACATAGATGCAAAGTGCTTTACACACAATAAATAAATACAAGTATACAAGCTTAAGGGACAAGTGACGTAAGTTCTCACTAACTGTAAACCACATTGTTTCAGAGGACACTAATAACAAATATAATATAGGGGTCCTCCCCCAGACACAGCATATTAACCATGAATGGATTATGTGTATGGTAATTAATACAAATACATGTGCTACAAGCTCTTGTGGATTAACTATAAGCAGATGTACATTTCTACAATTTATCGGCAGCCATATTGGAAAACATGCTGCCATATTGGATTGGATAAACAGGCTAAAATAAAGTTTATCTGCCAAACTCAGATCCTCCAGCTCTGGAATAGCATCCTCCCAGCTAGCTCCTACAGCCAGTGTGTAATCATAAACATCTTGAGGCAAATGATCACATTTAGCATGCAAGCCAGCTGTTTTCAACTGTGAGTGGATAATGTTATCTCGACCCGGAAGTGAAACATTGTCAACATCCTGTAGTGGGGGTTGCCTAGCAACGAGCTTGTGTGTCTGGTTAGAAGAGCTGCCGGGCTGCTGCACCACAGCCACTGTCCAAACTGCTCCATAGCCGCATAGCGTGACTTCAGCCACTGTCCAAACTGCTCCATAGCCGCATAGCGTGACTTCAGCCACTGTCCAAACAGTTCCTTCTCCATTTCAGGAAAAACATACTGAAGTATGTTTTTAGAGTCTCTATAAACTGAAATGAAGGAATTTCCTTTAGCCAAGCCCCCCTATAAGTAAGAGATGGAGTGAACGCCCACAATTCCACCGGCGCACACACACACACACACACACACACACACACACACACACACACACACACACACACACACACACACACACACACACACACACACACACACACACACACACACAGGGAGTTGCAGCAGCCATGGGAGCACGCAAAAAAATACGCGCAGCAGAGAGACAGAGGTTTTGGCACCGTGAGGTAACGTTTAGGAATAAGGTTAGGTTTAGTTTAGGCATCATTTACTGGGGTTACGTTTAGAAATACCAGGTGAATACCGCCGGATTTGCCCCGGGCGACTGGGCTTATTATTATATTGGTAGCCTATATTATTTTGATATTAAATAAAGTTACACATTACAATCCGTACATTTTCATGTACATACGTTTTGTGTGTGTGTGTGTGTGTGTGTGTGTGTGTGTGTGTGTGTGTGTGTGTGTGTGTGTGTGTGTGTGTGTGTGTGTGTGTGTGTGTGCGTGCGTGCGTGCGTGCGTGCGTGCGTGCGTGCGTGCGTGCGTGCGTGCGTGCGTATGTCATTTCGGTGTTGGAACAGCGGCCGCATTTCTCTCGGTCCGACCCCCGCAGCAGGTGTTCCATCAATATCAAACATGTTTGAAAATGGTCGGAGCGGCCCCGACCGTTCTGTGAGCAACTCGGGAGGGTTTAGATTGGATCTTTGAACCCTCAAACTAGACGATATTTATGCCCGAGAAGATTCGCCCCCGATATAGGCTGGGGTAGGGCACGCCCCCCCCCCCCCCCCCCCGATACCCGGGAGGGTTGTTTTTTATCCCGATTATCTTGTAGTGTAAGGCCAGCTTAGTCTCTGCTGCTGAGAGAAGAGGGGCTATAGAGCTTGCTTTATACTTTGCAGTACGACGGTGTCGCGCACCTAAAATAGCAGACCTACAAGCTGACAACGCGTCGTGGATGCAACGCATTGTGAGCTTGTAGGTCTGCTATGTTTTTAAAACATAATAAATAAAAAAATAGCATACTGGATTAAATTCATATAATATTTAATAACACAGTCTAGGTCCAGGGTCTTCAACATTTTTCAGGTCAAGGACCCCTTAGCTGAGAGAGAGATCAAGCAGGGACCCCCAGTACATAGGCTGTTGTATAAAACTGTGTTGCAGATGAATCTTTCTTTCGTTTAGACTGTTTTTGTAACCTCAAGTAAGAGGACACATATGGAACGAAATGGACCCCGACGTGAAATAGGGCGCTAAATTCGCCTATAATAAACGTCAGAAATGATCAGTGTAACACCTGTGTCGAAAAGGTAGTGTAAGACAGTTACCTAATTACAATGGAGGATTAAAAGTTGGACTAGTTAGGTTCGTCTACTGGATTCAGAGGGGTAAATGATGATGCACTTTGAGTTGGCCGGCTCAATTTTATATTTGAATGAAATGGGTAACAAAAGACAAACATAAAACAATGCGCACAAACATAGGACAATAGGCAATAAATGAGGTAGGTATACCTTGGTATCAATGGACCTCTAAATCTTTAGGGTGCACCCAACTACACTGACTGACAATAACTGTATGCAACTCAGTTGCAGTAATAAACCAGTTCAGGTTCCAATATTTCACAATCAAATAAACAATCAGGACTTGAATCCAAAAATATCACACTTCACATTTACAATAACCCAGGACAATAAAACAAAAACACATTCACTGACAATGACCCATACACCACTAAGTGGCTATAGAATAGTCCCAAAGACACAGGGTGTCTCGCCCTTAGTGTGTGTGTGTGTGTGTGTGTGTGTGTGTGTGTGTGTGTGTGTGTGTGTGTGTGTGTGTGTGTGTGTAAGGGCAGGTAGATCATCTATTTTCAAGTATCCATTGTATTTGTATATAGGCTTAAAGTGCTCATAATCGCTTTTGTTGGGCTTGTTTTCACAAACAGAGCGAGCATTAGCTCGCCGATCAAAGGCTGATCTGCGTCAGATCGGGAGGTTTTGTCGGCTTGGTGCAAATTTATTTTTTAGCTGAACACAAAATAAACTTTAAATGACTGTTCATTGAACAAACAGCCTAGTCACCAGCAGTGCTGGGACTTCACTCTTAACATGTTAGCCACCTAGCAGCTAATGCATCCAAACACTGTCACTCACCAAGGTTTGCAAATGAAATCAGCATCAGCACATCAGGGCTGTCTAGATGACTCAATGTTGCTTCTCACAACAGGCTAAAGTCATTAATGTTGTGCTTTGATGTACACAACTGATATTATTCTATATTTTCTTAAACTTAATCTTTTTCTGGTGCAAGAGACAAGGAGAGGGTTCCCAAGCAAAGGTTTGCTGAAGTGGCTCCTCTCTGATCTCACTCTGATTAGCTGGAATTCGTTCCACCTGCTGTCTCTGCACACACAGGCAACAGGCCCTTGTTCAGACAGGGCGTTGTCTCTCATCTAATTGGGCCACAGCTTAATGTCAATCAAGTTGCTATAATGAAATGGCTGGATGAACTGATCTGAGAAACCCTTCTGTGCATCTTTTATGGTAGTGAGGGAATATGACTGAATGAATGAATTGTCACTTGATAACTTTTTAACAGTTATTAATTTATTCATACGGAAGGATGATTTAATCCATTTTACTTTGCTATTTATCTATTTATTGTAAAGGGTGATTCAGTGTATTTTAACCCATTTCTGGACCTGGGGTACATCAGCATTCATTGGAGGTCGGGGGGGGGGGGGGGGGGGGGAGCAAGAAAAAAAAAAGAAAGAAATTACATCTGGACCACCCCCCCCCCCCCCCCCCCCTGGTAACTAAATAACGAACAGTCCCTAACAGCAGGTTACAGTAGGTGCTGCACACGGCACCAACCTTGGGGGGGCACCAAAGGCGTGAAGATTTTTGAAATTTAGAAGCAGCGGCTGTTAAAGGAGCGCTACAACATTGAAACGCTCCGGTGAAGCGTCACTTTTTTTACGCGCTGCGCTGCAATACAGCATATTTCAATACATTTAGGAGTAAATGACAGATTTCTTTGTTATAGAGCTCTTGCCACGCTCAGTGTTGACCATGTCCTCTAATTATAAGCGACATTGCCCTTGTTTTTCTGTGAAGGTACTTGTAAAGACTGGTGGTTGGGCTTTGTCCCCGTTTCTAAAACGTTGTTGATATTTGGCATGAGTTATTTGTTGATAGCTTGTAGATCTGCTATTTTCTACAACCACCAACACCACTAGTAATAATATTAATAATAACTAGAAAAGGTGCCTCTCGGAGCACAGGTCTCCGCCAGGTCAGGTAGGTTATTGTGGCCTCCTGGTGGCGCTATAATAGGCCAATGTGAAGAGGGTGGCATTTCTTCTTAGGCCTTTCATGGCAATCGGACACTTCATTCATGATTTGAGGCATTTTGTTCCAAAAATGTGTATTGCTAAATTAGACCTGCTGGTGGCACAGGCTAATGTGAAAAGAGTGGCATTTCTTCCTTGGCCTAGTGGGAATATGCGTGCA
Organism: Gymnoscopelus braueri; assembly: GCF_963280865.1. NCBI lineage: Eukaryota > Metazoa > Chordata > Actinopteri > Myctophiformes > Myctophidae > Gymnoscopelus > Gymnoscopelus braueri. The sequence goes on along the minus strand of NC_137620.1, from coordinate 51,712,111 downwards.
AAATGTCACTGAAATTGCATGCTGCATTTTTTAGGTGGAGTTAGACTGATTTAGAGTCTGATTTAGAGTCTAACTGTAAAGACTAGTGGTTGCGGTTTGTCCCCGTTTCTAAAACGTTGTTGATATTTAGTATGAGTTATTGGTTGATATATTGATTCTTGTACCACACCTCCTCAAGTCCATCTGTGATTATTACCAAGATGTTTTACTGTACCAATTCTTAATAATTAAATATTGAAATATTACAGAATCCCAATCAATTGTAATGTAAACATTACAAATGTAATAACAAATTCTAAACAACTTCTTATCAGGTAACAACTCCATATTCTTGTAACTCATGTCTTGCATTACCAATGCTGGCCAAATCAATCAACTAATTGGCAGAAAGCACAAGCATCACACATCCTACTATCCACTACATGCCTGACCTCGGAAAAAACGCCTCCCACAGACATACAGGGACTGACCTGTTTCTCACACTGTCGCCAGTTGATAATCAATCCCCTCCTCCTACCTCGCTCCGCCGGACCTCCGTTCCACTCGAGCGTCCCTCTATTTCCGTTATATTCGAGCGTGTCCCGCCGGGTCCCGGGGATGACGTCCTTTTCAGTCACGCTCTACCAAACGGATTCAGCATAGCGGGTGGTTTAAGAATCCGCTATGCGCTTTCCCATGTGTGTGTGTGTGCACACACACATGGGATAACGCAACAACACGCCCATGGCCAAACCTTCAGGCGCAAATAACAGAGTGGGCATAATGTTTACGGCGTGGCCGTAAGATACTGTTGGGTACAGCGCCAGCTGCCTTGTGCGTAATTAACGGGTAGCGGGTAGTGCCAAGGGATAGCTCAGGATGGATGATAGGGCCCCAAATCTCTCTGTCGAAAACAGCCGATCTACAAGCTCACAACGCATTGTGTTGTGAGCTTGTAATGAAATTACTTGTATTATTATTTATTTTTTCTTGTGGGGGGTTGAACTGTCTCATTAATACTGTGTGTGTGTGCGTGTGCGTGTGCGTGTGTGTGTGTGTGTGTGTGTGGGCAAAGGGAACAGAACTGCACTATTTTACATCCAGGTAGAAAGTATTTACATCCTCTTCATATCAGCATTGAAAATTAATGATAAATAAAACTTGTATTTTAACCAGTTCAGCACTCTATTGTAGTGGAAATGCTGCAACTACAGGAAGAAGAAAAAATAAATAAAATAAACAACCCCCCCAAAAAAAGACAAGACATTTCTTACCCCTTTCCTCGGGCGGCATTGAGTTTGTCCGGGCGGGCTGCCTGGTCAAGATAATGGAAGGAGAAACACTGTAGTGTACACAGTGACGTCAGTTCAGCAAAAGCTAAGGTACGGCAAGGTTAGGGTTGCCAACTCCCAGAGATTGAAATAAGGGACACCTATCCTGGGCGCGCGGCAAAGGCGTGCGGCCGAAACAAATTTGGGGGTCAAACCCCCCAAGACAGAAAGAAAACTATGCATTATACCTATAACACAATACAAACACAATGGTCTTACACCTGCATTAGGCTACTATTCATGATTTTTTTTTTTAAATGACGGTTGACGAAGTCTCCCAGTCTCTATACACAGCTTTGAGGAATTCGGCTTTAGCCCCGCCCCCCTATAAGACCTTTTGGAAGTGCACGCCCACAATTCAACGTCAGAGACAGAGAGAGAGAGAGCCTCATTTCAAGCACAGACACAGACACAACACACACAGTTAAACTTAAAGGACTTTCATTTACACGTGTGTACACGTTTAGATGACAACGTTCTCTCTAGTGAAAACGTTAAAGTGCCGTTGCGTTCTCACTTTTTATTTTGTCTTTAGATGGTGACGCAACACTGATTGAAAACGCTGTAGTGCGCAACTGATCTGTGGGTTGCCATGTCGGCTTATTATAAGCGACTTTGGGCTTGTTTTTCCTGTAAAGTTGCCTGTAAATATTGGTTGTTGCGTGTTGCAGGTTTTTGGGCTTTTAAAGTGTAGTTACTTTGTTGATGTTATTGTTTAAACAGTCCTCAAACATGTGCATGCCAAATTATTGTATTTCTTCGCAGACCCCCATCTGAATTAATAAATATATATGGTGAAAATAGCCAATCTACAAGCTCAGTGAGCTTGTAGATCTGCTATTTTCAAAAGGAAATAGTGAAATAATATTTGATATCTATCTATCTATCTATAGATATAGATATATATATAGATGTAGATAGATATAAAATATTATTTATTTTCAAGATCTAGCAGATAGCAGATCTTCAAGCTCACTGTGAGCTTGTAGATGTGTGTGTGTGTCTGTCTGTCTGTCTGTCTGTCTGTCTGTCTGTCTGTCTGTCTGTCTGTGCCCCCGTATTTTCGTTTATGTACACAAATCTTCGAGCCCACACCGTCACAGGCAAACTTACAAAGGACTTTCAAATACGGCCCTTGGACACTCACACTGCGCCTTAAGACATGGCGGGCGCATGGGATAACTTCTTCATACCACCAGCACGCAACATCCCACAGAAAACATTCTTTATCACGTTATACAATAAAACAACATATAACATTATTAATATAATAGATTACATCATTAATACGAAATGTATTATATTATAATATATCATATACATTATAATACATATTATTATAATATATCACATTATAATATAACATTTGATTACAATAATTAATATAATATATCTCTGCTGTCCAGCACCAACCAACTAACTCCACAACACTCATTTTTCAGGAAATGAAGAAATCATTATTATTTAAAAAAAGCAATACTGCCTCATCAAAGTTGGTATAGTGACTATATATATTATCAGATACTTGCATGTGTCATATATGATCACCACTTTACCCAAATCCAGCACAAGTGGAGTTAGGAGTTTTGTCCAAACAAAGTTAGGTGTCTGAACAGCTGACAATAGCGCCAATCGCTGCTGAGGGAGAGGTTTGAAATGGGGCTAAATTCTTAAAAGCTAACAATGGATCTCCAAGCTCACAATGCATCACAACGTGTGAATTAATGCCCTGATGCTTCATGATACTTATTATATAGGCCTACAATAATAAACAGGACTTTGAATATTACAATAACGTCTGCAAAGAGGGGTTCACAGAGTTGGAGTTCCTGTTTCTAAAACGTTGTTGATATTTAGTATGAGTTATTGGTTGATATATTGATCATAGTACCACATCTCCTCAAGTCCATATGTGCTTATTACCAAGATGTTTTACTGTACCAATTCGTAATAGTTAAATATTTAAATAGAATCCCAATCAATTGTAATGTAAACATTACAAATGTAATAACAAATTCTACACAACTTCTTATCAGGTAACAACTACATATTCTTGTAACTCATGTATTGCATTACCAATGCTGGCCAAATCAATCAACAGAAAACACAAGCATCCCACTACCCACTACATGCCTGACCTTGCAAAAAAAAAACAACTCCCACAGACGTACAGGGACTGACCTGCTTCACACTGTCACCCGTCTACACATGACATCTTATGTCATACGTCCTTGTTTTTTTGGAGCCAAGGTATGGCACCTGCCCTACCTTGCCTAATAATAATAATAATAATAATAATAATAATAATAATAATAATAATAATAATAATAATAATAATAATAATATAATAATAATAGTGTCAGGTAGTGTTAGACAGTCAGACATTGATGCATTATTTTTCTGCTTCCTACAGTGTGAATCATGGAGGAGAACACTGGATTAAACCTCATCTCCTTAAAAAATGTGAGTATCTGTCTGTCTGTCTGTCTGTCTGTCTGTCTGTCTGTCTGTGTCATACACTGTGTTTATACTCTATTAGCCCCTCCCTCCTTGGATGCTGTCCTGAAAACTCCTCAGTAGAACTTCCAGAGAATTCAGATGGTTTCTCTGCTCTTAGCCTGGTCCTTAACACCAGCTGATGCTTGTTTACAAAACACTCCCCCCCACCTGACACACCTTCTGCACTGTTCAACCCCCATATAAAACACATTATAACATTTTATAAACTCATTTAAACAAACTGCTTTAACAATCATTCAGATAAGATTGCAGATCTGGCTGCATTGGCTATTTGAAAATAGAAGATCTACAAGCTCACAACGCGTCACATCGCCAGGTGTTGTGAGCTTGTAGATCTGCTGTTTTCAAAATATACGAGCGCTTATGTGAGAGCATTTTCGGGAGTTTTGGACTAATAAATGTTTATAATCATGTATAACAACTTATAACCGTGTTTATAACGTATTATAACTGCTGTTCATAATGCATTATTATGCTCAGTGGAATAGCACATTATAACTACCCTAACTTACTCAGTTGTAAAGGCTCATAGAGAAGTGCTGTAATGTGTAATAATGCATTATAATCAAATGTGTATTAAATGGAATAATGTCTTATAAACATCAATAATGTGCTATAACATGACTTTGAGACCTTTAAGTAAAGTGGCCACATATTCATGAGTTATTAGACATTTAATAAATATGTTTGTTATAATGTGTTATGACACATTACTGCACTTCTCTATGAGCCTTTACAACTGAGTAAGTTAGGGTAAAAATAATGTGCTGTTCCACTGAGCATAATAATGCATTATGACCAGCAGTTATAATACGTTATAAATGTGGTTATAAGTCCTTATACATGATTTAAACATTTATAACAAGCATTATAATGCCTTATAAGGGCGTTGTAATGCATTATAAATGAGCTTATAAAGCATTATAGACCTTCATAGAAAGTGTTACCACCCTTTCTTACTGGCTTTCCATGCTTTGGTCGTATTCTGGTTCTTCATGTCGTAAAATCGGGGCGTTTTGAGAATATTTAAGGACGTGTTATTTAAATGACGCTCGGTTTCAGCCGTCAGATTTATCAAAGCCCCGACCAAATGTACGCTAGGATTGGCTGTATAGGTTCCTTTGATAAATGTCACTTGGACGTTGGCCTACGGGCAAATTTAAATCAAAGAATACGCAGTTTTTTACGCTCCATTGATAAATGAGGGCCACTGTCCCCACATACAACACTCCTTCTGCCACACACATTCTGCTTAATGTCCCCAAAACACACTGTCCTCACATACAACACTCCTTCTGCCACACATTCTGCTTAATGTCCCCAAAACACACTGTCCTCACATACAACACTCCTTCTGCTACACATTCTGCTTAATGTCCCCAAAACACACTGTCCTCACATACAACACTCCTTCTGCCACACATTCTGCTTAATGTCCCCAAAACACACTGTCCTCACATACAACACTCCTTCTGCTACACATTCTGCTTAATGTCCCCAAAACACACTGTCCTCACATACAACACTCCTTCTGCCACACATTCTGCTTAATGTCCCCAAAACACACTGTCCTCACATACAACACTCCTTCTGCCACACATTCTGCTTAATGTCCCCAAAACACACTGTCCTCACATACAACACTCCTTCTGCTACACATTCTGCTTAATGTCCCCAAAACACACTGTCCTCACATACAACACTCCTTCTGCTACACATTCTGCTTAATGTCCCCAAAACACACTGTCCTCACATACAACACTCCTTCTGCTACACATTCTGCTTAATGTCCCCAAAACACACCGGCCCACATTTATCAACGCGGTGTAGACCAAATAATGAGTGTACGGCGAGATCCCGCCGCCTAAGATCCCAGGTCGTAGGCAGTTGTTGACTTTGGCTGCACCCGTTTGTTCCATTGTAGACATGTAGAGCAGTATTTTCGGACCGTCTGACAGGCATCTGGACACATAATCCACTCCTAAATGTATATCTACACTAATAAATAATCCCTGTGAAAATATATCATTTTCTAAAGTAATTTAAACAAACTTCTTTAACAGTCATGCAGATCTGGCTGCATTGAAAGTAACAGATCTACAAGCTCACAAGAGTCGCATCGGGACGCGTTGTGAGCTTGAAGATCTGCTATTTTCAAAATATACGGGCGCATTTGCGAGAGCATTTTCGGGAGTCGGGACTCCCGACCATCTTTTCATGGACAGTGAGGTCTACAAACTTAACAGTAGCTTGTCCTATGGTATGGAGTTATGTCATAGAGAGTTATGAAGGCTACAACCTGGCTGGGTTAAGGATATTAACCCGGCACTCCAAAGTAATCTTTGCCGAGCGCAGGATATCTCTTATTAACGTGGCGGCACGGGATCACTGCAGCCCGCCCGAGTCTCATGGGGAATAGCCTACATGACTGCTTTATGTTAGTGTAACTCGAACGCGCACTGCTCGGTATGGGTTAAATAAATGTATATACAAACGTATTCCATTCATGGCGATGTGATTGGTATCATAATATGTCATTCATGTAGGCTACAAGCCTACGTGACAAAGATTGTACCGCTACGGATTACATGAAAGACACAGTTGGGCGTGTGTGTGTGTGAGAGAGAGAGAGAGAGAGAGAGAGAGGTGTGTGCGTGTGTGTGTGTGTGTGTGTGTGAGTGTGAGTGTGAGTGTGAGTGTGAGCGTGTGTGTGTGTGTGTGTGTGTGTGTGACTTGACAGGCAGCGAGGCGAGCGGGGGAAACGCTCTCTTATTTTCTTATTTTCTTCATGTCGTAAAATCTGGGCGTTTCGAGAATATTTAAGGACGTGATATTAGATTAAATGACGGTCGGTTTCAGCCGTCAGATTTATCAAAGCTCCGACCAAATGTGCGCTAGGATTGGCTGTATAGGATCCTTTGATAAATGTCACTTGGACTTTGGTGTAAAGGCGAAATATAGGCAAAAATATAAGCCGTTTTTTTACGATTGATAAATGAGGGCCACTGTCCCCACATACAACACTCCTTCTGCCACACACATTCTGCTTAATGTCCCCAAAACACACTGGCCCTCATTTATTAATGGAGCCTAAAAAACAGCATATTTTTTTCCATAAATTCGGCCGTAGGGCAACGTCAAAGTCACATTTATGAAGCGATCCTATACAGCCAATCCTAACGTACATCTATGTGGATTTAGGCAGAGCCATGATTTAGGAAACAACTCCTTTCTCTTTGTCTGTGTGTCCAGTGAAAAGGGGAGGGGCTGGTGATCGAGTCGTGACGCGTTGTTAGCTTGTAGATCTGTTTTGCTAAATTGTGACGTATATTACGTCAGAGCACTTACAGAAGTAGTCTACATAATTATTGGGTAATAATGGAGTTTGATAGAAACTGTACATTAACGGTGCAGAAAGCAGCCAGAATACTGAGCATTATGTTTTGCAAAGTGTGGAGTTATTTGGAGCATAATGTCTGTGTGTGTGAGATCCTCACCAACGCTGACTCCCAACTCCATGGGTGTCCTCCTTCATTCTGGTAGAAGGATGTGACATGTGGGGAGCTTATCAGATATTTTAGTGACTTTTGTAAAAAAAAAAAAAAAAGAAAGTGAAAGTGTGTCTGTGGGTTTTATATGTATATATTTTAAAGTATTAACATGAGGTTATAATAACTACTTTGGATCCACTGGAACATGGGTTCTTTATTACATTTCCTGATAAGTATTGTATTTAGAGAACCAGGATGATAAGTATTGTATTTAGAGAACCAGGATGATAAGTATTGTATTTAGAGAACCAGGATGATAAGTATTGTATTTAGAGAACCAGGATGATAAGTACTGTATTTAGAGAACCAGGATGATAAGTATTGTATTTAGAGAACCAGGATGATAAGTATTGTATTTAGAGAACCAGGATGATAAGTATTGTATTTAGAGAACCAGGATGGAAATAAGACTCCGAGCTTCATTGTGTTTTTATCCTCAGTGATCTATTCATCCATCTATTCATCTATTCATCCATCTATTCATCCATCTATTCATCTATTCATCCATCTATTCATCCATCTATTCATCCATCTATTCATCCATCTATTCATCCATCTATTCATCTATTCATCCATCTATTCATCCATCCATCTTTTCATCTATTCATCTATTCATCCATCTATTCATCTATTCATCCATCTATTCATCTATTCATCTATTCATCTATTCATCTATTCATCCATCTATTCATCTATTCATCTATTCATCTATTCATCCATCTATTCATCCATCTATTCATCTATTCATCCATCTATTCATCTATTCATCTATTCATCCATCTATTCATCCATCTATTCATCTATTCATCTATTCATCCATCTATTCATCTATTCATCCATCTATTCATCCATCTATTCATCTATTCATCTATCTATTCATCTATTCATCCATCTATCCATCTATTCATCTATTCATCCATCTATTCATCTATTCATCTATTCATCCATCTATTCATCCATCTATTCATCCATCTATTCATCTATTCATCTATTCATCCATCTATTCATCTATTCATCTATTCATCCATCTATTCATCCATCTATTCATCCATCTATTCATCTATCCATCTATTCATCCATCCATCTATTCATCTATTCATCTATTCATCTATTCATCCATCTATTCATCC